>NC_142874.1:115775939-116030939 GCF_051225735.1 Oryctolagus cuniculus
AATTCATTCGTAATAAAAATCAACAGATCTCTTGTTTTCCTGCAATGGGGGACTGGCTGGGTGGCATTTGCAAGTTTAAAGAGTAAACCAGCAAGGGGTGATTGCAGCTTCTTCTCTCTCAGGCTGATTGGCATTCTGTTGCCTTCTCACATGGCCGCCTGGTAATTAATCCATAACAAGTCGGCACGCTGATCCTCAGCAAGTGGGTGAGTCCTTCAAGTTGAGTGGAAGTGAGAGAGGTGTTGTATGAAAATATATTTTTATGGATCCTCAGAGAGCAGTATTTCCTAACCATAATTGCACTTCAGCATATTTCACTAAATCCTCTGCCTCTGCTCCAACATCAGGAGGGCAGGGGAAGTCAAGGAAGCAATAGGTGAGGGTCGGAGCAAGTGGACTCATCACTGGGAAACGACACAGGAAAACTGCAGGTACTCCACTCACTCAGTCTACCTTTTTGGAGCACATACGATGCGCCAGACATTTTCCCAAGGGAACGTTGATTGGGTCAGTGGTCACATGATGCTTGTGTTTTCCTACAGAAAACTGATAGGAAAAACAAGAAAACAAAAACTAAACAAGTGAATTAGTCATATCATTAGATATTTTAAATTTTTATTTAACATTTTTAGCTAACACATAGGGATGGTACATTGATGGGGTACCATGTGATGTCTGCACACACACACACACACACACACACACACTGTGTAACGCCCACTTGGGGTAAATATCTCACTCCTCAAAAAATTAACATTTCTTTATAGTGAAATCATTCAAAATCTTTTCTTCTAGTTTTTCTTTTTTTAGAGAAATATATGCTACAGTGTTTTCATCTAGCCAGTCACCTTACTGTGTAATAGAACACCAAAACTTCTTAGTCCTAACTAATCCAGTTTCTTCCTCCCCACTATCTGCTGAACCACTAGTAACCACAATTCTACTCAAAACTTCTAAAATGATGACAAGTACTGCAAATACAGTAGTACAGAAAGACATATTAAATTAGAGTGGTCAGGGAAGGCTTCTTGGAGGAGGAGCCATTTGAGTACTGAGAGCTAAAGCGAATGAGAAGAGGTTATGAAGGGGCTCAGCGGGAAGATACAGCCAGAGTAAGCATGATACGGTTGAAGCGAGCTGTGTCTGAGGAATAGAAAAACAGGTCTTTTAGTTGGCCGTGCTTCAAGCTTCTGTACTGTGATATAAGTTCACCTTTTTGAATTTTCTCCAGTTGGGAGTTGTGGAAGAGACAGGGGATATAAAAGCATCTGTAACTTCAGCACTGTTCATCTAATGCGTCCCCCGGGATCCTTTAAGCCATGGTCGTCCACAAGGTTCTGTTCCATGTCAAGACCATCCCCCAAATTCTTACCCACTCTCTTACACACAGGTGCCATGTTCCAGAGAGGAGGGTGCGTCTGTTCCAGTTGAGAGACACCCTGTCTACTGCCTCACAGGGAAGAGTGGCCATATTTTCAAATACACAGGATGACAACGTGGAACTTTACCATGGGCCCAGCAAATGTCAGGAGAGAGCTGTGAGTAACACGTTAGAGTTTGCCCAGATGCCTCAGAACTGAATGGAACGAGATGAGCTGAGAACAGTACCAGAAAGGAAGTCAGCTCAAAATGTTCTGTTTTATTTTTTTTTCCCCAGTCCTAACATGAAACAAATCCAAAGCCAGAAAGAGTCAGTTCTATACAAGCTGTGCTATCTTGTACTTAGAAACAGAAAGGAGATGTGTGAAGTGACTGTCAGATTGAAATATTCACGGGGTGATGCGGAGGTTGGGGTGTGGCTGAAGCCTACCTTTCTTGCAACTCTGAAGTGACAGCATCAGTGATCCCTTTGTGAGCAAGTTATAGTTGATAATAGCAACAGATAAGGAAGAGGAGAGGGTGTACAGAGAACGAGTAGATGGGGGAAGGTTGGAATGAGGTGTGTTGGGATGGCGGCAGGATGATGGTTTGTGAAATAGTGTTGCTACGGATGGTTGCAGAATTGTGCCCATCGATTGTTTAGGCCAATGTTTTAGAAGCAGTGCATCTTAAGCCTCTTTTTGAACTCAAAATTACCATCTGATATTCAGAGCTTGGTTCTCAGGATCACAGGTTCAAAAGGTTTCTGATCAATTAATTCATTCTGTGATTTTCCAACTTTGTTTCCTGAGTCCCAGCACTTTTTCTAGAGTACTTTGGGTACTCATCCCGTGGGGATGAAGGAGATCAAGAAAGCCTCCCTCCCCATTCCTGGTTGGTTATGCTTTTTTTAAAAAAAAAAAAAAAGCCATAATGACAAGCATTGACTTTGTGACTACAGGAAGTTGAAGAAAGTTTTATCTAAGGCAAAGCAATCTGCTTCTTCCCTCCGGTGAGTTTGATTTGTTGGACGCATGGTTGTTTCGATGACAGAGGGCAAACCCAGAGAAATTTGGGGAGATCAGGAAGCATGTAAGGCCTGTTTACAAGGCTCTTTCTCTAAAACTCATCACAACCTGTCTTGATTTCCAGTATTCTAATAAAGGTCCCTGGCTTGTGACTAGTTCTCAGTGGTTGACATTTGTTATAATAATTGCCATTATTTGGGGGCAGATGGAACTCTCTTGGTGGAGGGTGCTATATGGGCAGGACTTTGGGCTCTCATCTTCCTGTGCTGGGCCTAGCCAGCTTATCCTTGCAGGCTTCTTGCCCCATGGCAGGTGTCCCTGACACTGCCTATACCCCTGTCTCATCACAACAGAAATCCATAGCCAAGGGCCCAGTCTCCTCCAACATTAGCTTGTGATTCTTTTGTCACTGTTGCTCTGTCAATAAGCTCACAATGTTCTTAAAGACACAGATTCAGTCAAAATTAATTAATTAATTTTTAACATATTTCTTAAGTACACCAATTCCAGAACAGTGCTTAATTTGCTACAGGCAAGCAAGAACACATGCTGATTGATAAGCCTTGCTCATTTTAGAAACGTATTACAATACATTGAGACTTATTCCAACTTGGGACACATCCCTTCTAACATCTGGTTTCTGCATTATCTCTACTCTTGAAAGGATTTAGGGCAAGTTTTATAATGAAGCACTTTCACTTCTCTAGTACATATGTAAGCCTATTGCAGATCACAGTGGGAAAAAAAAAAAAAACAGGCTTGATTTCTATTGTCTTTCAGATTTGCCCTTTGAGGAGAATGTAACATGGACACAGTATGCTGATATCCCTCGGGTGTTTGTATGCTCCATCGACGGGTATGCTGGATGGTGCATGAAAACAACATTCAGAACTCCTAGATTTTCATCTGGATTCTTTCTCAAATTTTGCATGACCCTCATTCTGAAACATCATGTCTACATATTATGTCTCTGCTTTCTAAAGAGGCTAGAGAGTGCTTCCCTACTTGTGAGCAGTGGTGGAAGCCTGACGCCTGACGTAGGCGCTGCCTGTCAGATACATTACCACCTTAGCGGACAGTATTGCATAAATACCAGGCCTCACTGTGTCTCCAAGACATTATTCCAAGAAATGTAATTCCCTGGCCTCAAATGTAAGTTAAACGATATAGCATACGCTTTGTTGGAGCAATGATGACTCTGGTACAACTGCCACCTGGCTAACAAGCCCAGTGAGAAATGCACACGGAGCTCTGATGTCATTTATAACAATGCCTATACATTGGATAACAAGAGCGGCATTGGCTCCCACCTCTGTTGGCTGTCTCAACTGCTGGAAAGACTGAGCTGCCTTCCTGAGCTGCTGCTGGCCATTGCCACCTGCTGGCTCTGGCACACTGCTCCCCTGGCTCCCCTCCTGGTGTTGTCCTGGCAGCCTCCCCAAGCTGCCAAGTGGAGCCCGAGAGCGCAGGGGCTGTTTGGAGCTATTCACGTTGCTGAGGCTGCAAAGTACTGACGGTAGGGAGCCTTGGTGCTCTCCAGGGTCCGCGTGTTGTCTACAATGGTGATCAGCTGGCTGGCAGCAGCAATGATTGGAAATTGCCCCAGAGAACGTCACATATTGGCAAGGAAAGGACACTGAGGGAGTGTGCCTTTATGAGAGAAAATAAACAATGCTTTATGAGGTAGCTGTGAGCATTTGCTATTCACTCTGAATTCATTTTGGGCAAAGGAAATTTTTCTGAGAGCTGCATTTGAAACATTTATATTCTAGTCTTGCAACTCTCCCTTCTGTTGATTTTACATTTTGAAAAGTTATTTACTTATTTGTGATTATTTGAAAGATGAGAGAGGGAGAGAGAATGCTCATCATTCCTCTGGTTCACTCCTTAAACACCTGCAATAGATGGGACTGGCACAGGAAGAAGCTAGGAGCCTGGAACGTCATCCAGGTCCTCTGCACAGGTTGTAGGCACTCAGTCGCTTGAATTATTACCAGCTGCCTCCCAGGGTCACATTAGCAGAAAGCTGGATCTGAAGCAGGGTAGCCAGGGCTTGAACAAGGCACCCTGATATGAGATGTATTTGTCCTGCACAGTGGCTTAATCCTTTATTCTACAATGCCTGCCCTCTATCCTGGTTTTTCTTTTTAAATTTTTTTTTATTTTATTTTTTGAAAGGGAAAGGTTGGGAGAAAAGGAGAGAGAGAGAGAGAGAAATCTTCTTTCTGCTGGCTTACTTCCCAAATGGCCATGAAAGTCAGTGGTGGACCAGGCAAAAGCCAGGGGCCAGGAACTCAATCCAGGTATCACAGGTGGGTGGCAGGGACCCAGCCACTTGAGCCATCACTGCTGCCTCCCTGGGTGTACATGAGCAGAAAGATGGCACCAGGAATGGATCCAGAATGGAACCAGGCTCTCTAGTAAAGGCATCCCATGTGGCATCTTAACCACTGTGCTAAATACCGACCCTGGTTTTACTCTGAATCTCTTTACTAGAACTTACATTCCCATTTAGCATTTGAGGGGCGTATGCCTCCCTGAGGGCACAGAGGTTTCTGGGCAGATCTTTGAGATACCAGGTATCTAACATCCAGTGTTTTAAGCTTTGACACAACTTGCTGATATTTTAATTATCTGCATGACACACAAAAGAATTTTATCCCTTTTGTCAGTACACTGAGCAACTGTTTTTTAATAAGAGTGGAGTCATTTATGAGCTATTGTCTAAACCAGACGGTAAAAGCCCCATTTGGGATCATAGCTGAGTCTGCACCGTTAACGCTGAGCACACACAGAATGATAGCAAACAACCTGGCTTTCCAGGGAGCGAGTGATGCCCTGAAGCTGGGCTTTCTGGGCTGTTTTAAGGTGCCCGTTTTATTTTCATTAAGTTTTGGTGGGGCCAATAGATGATCGCGATCGAAGAGATAGCTTGGTGTCCCTGGAGATCCTGAGAGGAGGGTGCAATTCCATGTCACGAGGGCTGCACAGGAGAAGTGCCAGAGTCAGTGGGAAAGCAGAGAGCCTGGGAACAAAGGGATAAGGGCATTTGTTGTGCTTTCTCTGGGAAGACATTGGTAAGACAGCGTTAGAAAGTTTGGGACGCCATAGTTTGAATAATTTCAGCCTACTCTGGGGTCTAGAGGCTGTCTCCAGTGGTAGCAAGCCCGGGGTGGTGGTGGGGGAATTCTGATAGAGGAGATGCTTTGGTTATAGGCTATGAATTGGTATGTTTGCATGTGAAGGGCACAATTACCGGTGAGAGTTTGCTATCTCCGCTAACTCTGGGAAGGAGACTCGCTTCTGGGCTCCAGATGTGAAGTCATCAAGAAGCACAAGTGAAACAAGACCAGGCTTTGGCACAGTGGTTTAGATACTGCCTGAAGGCCCACATCCAGTGGGCTGGGCTTTGAGTGCTTACTCCACTCTTGATTCAGGATTCCTGATGATGGGCACCCTGGGAGGCACCAGATGATGGCTCTAGTACTTGGGCTCCTGCCATCCACATGGGAGACCTGAATGGTGTTCTGCACTCTGGCTTTGGCCTGGCCCAGCCCTGGCACTTCTGTGCATTTTAGGGAGTGATGCAGAGGGTGGAAGATCTCTCTCTGTCTGTCTCTGCCTTTTTGTTTCTCTCTGCCTTTCAAATAAAGAAGTTTAAATAAGTATGCAAAGCAATCAATCAATTTGAAAGGACATACTTAATATAGAATACACTGAATTTCCTTCAACCAGGTTGTGGCTCATTGCCCTTCATATCCTCTTAAAAGAAGAGGTCTCAAATCAGGTAATCCTTTGAAATTTCTAATGATGATTTTGGTACTGCAGGGAAGGGGACATTCAATGATCAATCATAGTTTTGGCTTAACAGTGTGCAGAGAAGGGGTTAAGAAAGAAAAGAAAAGAAAAAAAAAGAGGAAAGGAAAGGAGAGGAGAGGAGAGGAGAGGAGAGGAGAGGAGGGGAGGGGAGGGGAGAGGAGAGGAGAGAGAGGAGAGGAGAGGAGGGGAGGGGAGGGGAGGGGAGAGGAGAGGAGAGAGAGGAGAGGAGGGGAGGGGAGGGGAGAGGAGAGGAGGGGAGGGGAGGGGAGGGAAGAGGAGAGGAGAGGAGAAGAGGAGAGGAGAGATCTCAGCAGAAGCCCAGCTGCATGCAGAGTGTGGATCTTGAAGCTGTGCTCAGATCATGTGTCATGAGGGCGGCTCCATGTGAGTTGCCACAAATCTGCTGAGAAAGAGACATCCTAGAAATATACTAGATCCTCTTTTGCTTTGATGAATGACAGTGTACATGGGACATTTTTTTTAAATTTTGACTTGAGCTTATTTGGCTACAAGCAACAAGCAGTCATGATGACTTTGGAGGGAGATGACCTGGGTTTGGACCCTGGCTCTGGTACTTGGGTGTTGGGCTGATCTCACCAGGGGCTTGTTGTTTATCATTATTTGGAGGTAATTGTACCTTGAATAGATGCTGAAAAACTGTTAGATTTGAACAAGTCAAATTCCAATAAAAAGAGCTAAAATAAGAAATTTGATCAATCTTCTGTCTGGTGTATTATTACCCCCTTTTATTTCATATTCACTAGTAAATACAATATTTTCATTTTCCAGTTTTACTCCTTTAAACCTGATGTTATAGATTTCTAGTTTTTCTACAAAAGCTATGTCTGAAAACCAAACAGTTTTTGCATGTCTTAGCATTAAGACAGACTATCCAGACTAAAAACTACAGACATGCTACAAGGAAAAATGAATATGTTAAGAAATTTCCATTCTTGTATTCTGATTTGCCTTTCACTTTCATATCATAGTTCAGACACTTTTATGGATTTTTTTTGCTTGGTAGGAGCTATGTAGGTACACAGAAAAGAATTAGGAGACTATTGATTAGAGAAGAAAGAAAAAATATTAAATTACCCACTTCCTTTCCAAGAGACAGAATGGTGACAGCAGGAAGAAAGAAGACAAGACAACTCATTGGAAATAGTGAAGATGCTGGAGATTAGAAGATACTGATGGCATTTTGGTTAAATGGAAGAATGCAAATGTCACAGGGAAAGATGACCAATTTGACATACTTCTTCCCAAAACCCTATTGTTTGAAGGAGACTAAAATATAAATTATTATTATTTGTGTATATTAACTATTACTTCCTGAGTCAAGTATGGTTCCTAAAAAAGGCCAGCAATGTCTCTGAATTCTCTTTTTCAGGGTGGGCATTTGATATATCAGGTAAGACGCTGCTTGGGATGCCCATATGCCAGATTATAGAGCTTGGATTTGAATGCCAGCTCTGCTCCCCAGTCCAGCTGCCTGCTAAACTGCACCGTGGGAAGCAGATGATAGCTCAAATACTTGGGCTCCTACCACCCACTTGGGGGACTCAAATCGAGTTCCCAGCTTCTGGCTTCAGCTTGGCTCAGCCCTCAGCTTTTGTAGGATATAGCAGTAAACCAGTGGATGGGAGACCTCTCTCTTTCTCTCTCTCTGCCTTTTAAATACATTAATTAATAAATTAATTAAAATTTGAATTCTATTTCTGATATAGGGCTGAGATCACAGGAAGAATTGAACTGCAGTTGAAAAAGTCCAGCCATCGGTTTAGCAAAGGTAAATGGCCTACTTGATTCCTCAAAGGTCTAATTCCACTCCCACAGTTGAGTCACTCTTTCCAAAAGAGAAAAACCCGAGACTCGGCCAGAGGAGGACTGAGTCAAAGAATTAGGTCATCAGCCTAATGACCATGATGAGTGCCTGCAGGACCTCAAGGGTTGTTTACAGAAGAAGGGATCAGTGTCCTCTGGGTGACCTCAAAAGTGAAAATGAGGAGTAGTTAGTCAAATGTTTTATTTTGCCAGGCTCGGGAATGACTATAATGAAGCATCTTCTAAAGATCAGAGGACTTCAAATACAGAAAAGTGTCTCCAGAAAGCCGTAAAAAGTTCACATGCTGGAAAATGACCTTGTTGGGGAACTGGGCAGGGGGAGGGTGTTCAAACCTTGACCCCAAGACCTGCAAGATCTTATTGAGCCCTGCAGTGATATGATTCCTTAGGCTGGAGCACTGTGCAAATACCTCCACACACTCTTACAACTGATCCACAGGAATCACAGACTGAATTACCACTCGCGCTTCTGGGAGAGCTGAGAGCTGGAGAGTAGGCAATGTCTCCGCTGGCTGCCAAACTGCAGGGGAGTGAGAGACTGTGCTATCTTGATAGACGTGCTAGAGACCCACACAGCTGTGTTGTGGAAATGTTCTCCGTTCCCTCGTGATAACATTGAGTCATAAAAGGAAGAAGAGAGCATCTATTTGCCAACTCCACCTGTCTGTTGGGCCCATCGTATCCATATTAGCATCAAGGGAACTTGCCTATAGTGCTGAAATTTTTATCAGTAGGAGAGAAGCAACTGTTCTTTCTCTTAAACTGAGGTTAAAGCCAGTTGCTTTTTTCATCACAAACTAAATGGTTAGAACTGAGAAAGGATGACTCATTTATCAACATTAACCTTCAGTAAAATGCTTGGAACCCAAATCTCAAAAATTTTGACCTTCAAGTAGGTCAAGCTAGGAAGAACGAGGGAGAGTTACTTTTGTTCTAAATCCAGTCTGAAATATAAAGTAGTCATGTAACTAGCAACAAGGAAGAAAAAACAGTGTGCTTTCATTTTCTAGACAAAAGCAAAATCAAATAAATAATGGAGGGAAAAGAAAGTTCAAGAAGAGCAACGTTTTCTTTACATCTAAAGTTCTGAGATTTTTCCTAATCTACTCTTAAAACTTCTGGTAAATTCATTATCACTGCAGTAACATCTCTCCCATTATCAAAAAGGATAAATTTTAGAGTCACACGGGAAGTGAGTTTTCTCTCCACACAGACTGAGTGATCCAGCGCTAGAAGTGCCTGCTTTCCTTATCCCTGAATTTGCTATTAGCTCATCTGCTTCCTTGGCACTTTTAGATCCAGATGCTAGTTGGAAACCTACCACATCATCTTTGATGCACACTATTAAGTTTTGAGTATGACAAAGTGTTACAATATATAACATAGAGACAGGTAGGTGTTTAGTCTAGTGTTGACACTGTTAAAGATGCTTACATTTCATACTGGAGTACCTGGGTTCAATTTCAACTCCTAATTTTAACTTCCTGATAATGTTCATTCAGGGAGAAAGCAGTGATGGCTCAAATTGTTGGCTCCCTGTCACCCATGTGGAAGACCTAGATTGAGTTCCTCATTCCTGGCTTCAGCTTTAGCCAAGCCTGGCCATAGTGGACATTCAGGAAGTGAGCCAGTGGATAGGAGTCCTGTCTCTCAAGTAAAAATTAAAAAATATTTTTTAGAAAATGAATACCAAACAAAATAATCAATAATGAACAAATGAAATGAAACAAAACAGTTTCTCTGGATCACAGCAGCAAATCAGAGCTGGCGTCTGTTCCTACCATTCTGCCTGACCACTGTGATTTGCTGACTCGACTATTCTGGTTTCATTACAGTGTGAGAAATGTGCCGAACACTCATTTGGTTTTTATCCTCTTTCTAGTTTTCTGCTTGCATGAAATGTCCCAAACTGGCATCTCAGGAAAAACATAGGTAAATTCACAGTAGCCAAAAGAAAAGAAAAATCAGTTTCTTCAATGTGATCCCTGAAGTCAGGATATAATTACATTAGTATAAGGAAACCTATGGAAATACACCACTATGTTTCAGGCACTGCAAACCAACACAAAACATGTTCTAAGCTCTCCTAATGTTCATACTCTATGACATTTGGCTTTTTTCTTCTACTACTAAAATTTTCTTCCTAAACTCAGATAAACAGAGCCATATCTAGCCCATTGCAATAGTCTCTTTCCACTGCGCCTACCTGGTCACTGTTCCACAAATGATAAGTTTTTTAAACCACCTTGAACTGAATGGCAAACACTGAACCTTATGACTATCAATTCTTGGATGCCTTTGAGGCTCAGGCTGTTTTATTTATATAATATCTGAAGCCAGAGCAAAAATTATGAATCAGATTCTCTATTCCTGAACAGTAAATATTAGAACACATGGACTATTTCCCTGTGCATACTTAAGATCCTGGACTCCCAAGCCTTGGATTAACAGCATGGAAAATAGCCAAGACTTTCATAAATTAAAATAAATCCTTCTAACTCTGGTCATTGAGTTCTAGGGGAAATTTTAAGGAAGAGCTGAACTCTAGGTGTTTATGATGGTGTTCATATTCTATTTGAAAACTTCATTCAGAACTTCAGTTTCTGCCCTTTATTTTATTTATTTTTAAGATTTACTTGCTTGTTGGAAATTCAGAGTTACACAAAAAGAGGGAGAGAGGCAGGGAGCAGGGGGAGAGAGATAGAGAGATAGAGATAGATAGATAGAGAGAGAGAGAGATCAATCTTTCATTTTCATTTGCTGGTCCACTCTCCAGATAGCCATAATGACTGGGGCTGTGCCAGACCAAAGCCAGGAGCTAACAGCTTCATCTGGGTCTCCTATGTGGGTGGCAGGGACCAAGGCAATTGGGCCATATTCTGCTGCTTTCTCAGGCCACTCATAGGAAACCATATTAGAAGTGGAGCATCTAGGACTCGAACTAGTGCTCATATGGGGTGCTGGCATTGCCAGTGATGGCTTTACCTGCTAAACCACAATGCCAACCTCAGGTTCTGTTCTTTATTTTCCATATACTGTAGTCACCATTAGGATGGTGGTTTGGGTTCCAAGCATAATCCAGATGTGTGTCAGAAACTGAACAGTGAAAATGGTGTGACATGGAGATAACAGCACATTTCGCTTGATTTTATTACAAGCAGATTGGGTGTGGGGAAGAATCAGGAAAAGTAAAAGTTATGCTCCTTGAATTCTATTCCCATCTGGCTGTGAGTGTTTTTGTTGGAATTCTCCTTAATCGTTTCTCCTGAGAGTAGACTCTTTGAGCACCCTGCATCTTTAGTCAATGCCCCAGTGTAGATCTTTACAATGAACTTGTGTTGGGATGGGCTCTTCCTCTCTAAGATATCAAAAGTCTAGAGGCCATTTTCACATAGCCCATGTCCAGCCACTTCCGGCAAATCTGCTCCTTGGTCACTCTATCTGTTCTCATTTACTTCCTTTCCCTGTGTTACTTGCATGCAATTCAATTCCTGGATAATATGGCAAGCTCCCTCAGTACTGGGACACTTTCAAAGGCATCCTTATGGTATTCATAGGTCCAAAACCAGAACTTTGTCATAATAAGCATGTATTGATTTTTGGTATGTAAATAAATATTCATAGAACTGAAAGATTATCTACATCAACAGGTTCTCAGGCTAGGCCAATACAGAACCCATTTAAGGTTTTTGTCAGTTAATATTTACCGTATTTATTACATTAGTGTTAATTTTCTTGAGATCACAAACTATTAAATGCACATCTTCTGTGATTGAAATTAGAACATATTTGTATAAAATATGTCTATTTTATGGATGTTCTTAGAAAAGTAAAGCAACTACATAAAACTTTTCTCCAAAATTTCCATTATTTTTTACACAGTTTTGTTTTTCAAAAAACCTCTCCTAGGCAATGGTATCACAAACCCAGTGTCTTCCCTGACAGATGAGCAGAAGCACTGAAGGCAGAGTTGTCAGAGGATGAATCCCTATTGAGTGCCAGCTCCAGCTTTGGGGTCTAGTCCAGATTTTCAGACATAACCCTGCAGGACATGTCCAAAATCTTCAGAGACCTCCATCTCACAAGAAACCATTCATAAGAAAGAAAGGAAGGGATGAAAAAATAAAGGATGTCTAGGAAAAAAAAGATTATGATTGATGCCAGGTTTCCATTATAAATTTATATTGAACACTGTGTTCCTGTGCTAGCTCAAATGATTCAAATGGCATCAGCCTTGTAGGGTGTCCCGCAGAAGTGGTTCATAATCCCTTTCTTTCTAATAAATCACAATGATAAATGCTGCTTACTCCCATGAGTCTTAGCAGTAGTTTAAGGGCTGGGGGATAAATAATATGTATGTAATATCAATGTCCAGTTTGTGTGAATTTTCTCTTTTAATAATTGTAGCACTGTCTCTTTCCATGTCACTGATTTCACACCAAAAGAAAAAAAAATAAGAAAAACTCTTCCAAGAAGTTGCCTACTGTATAAAAACCACAGTTGAAAGAACAGGGATAAGGAACAAAGTCTTATAACTTTTAGCACAATATTAAATTGAGAAAACAGCCATCTCATTTCTCATTCTGCCCTTAAAATGTTCCTAAAATGTCCAGGCACTGCCTGCTCCAAGCTCAGAAGCCAACACTTCTTGAAGAAGTAGGAAACTCTGATTAAGCTCCTTCTGGAAGATGTAATGATGAACACAAACTCTGGGGACTCCTTAAGTAGTTCCCATTTTCATTCGGTTCAGAGGTGAGGGAACTGGAACCTAAACAGGCGTTTCAACTGCTCACGTCCGTTCTGTATCGTACTAGGTCAGAAACTGGTGAGCTGTGGCCTAAGGGCCACAACTGACCACCTGTTTTTGTAAAGTTTTTTTTGAACACAGTCGTGCTCCTTTATTTATGTGCTGTTTGTAATACAACAGCAGAACTGAGTAACTGTGATAGAGACTATCTGGATTGTGAGGCTCAAAATATCTACTTTGTGGTCCTTTACACACACACACACACACACACACACACACACACTATATCATATGAAATAACTTGTAGAAAATACTTCATCTGTTTGAAGCTGCTTTTACTTCCTATATGCCAATGAACCCTTATAACACTACCCATTCCCCTATTTTTTATTAATAGGAAACAGGTCTGGAAAGAATAAGTACCCTGGCAAAAATCACAGAGCTACTAGGAGAGAGAGCTGATATTAAATGCTGGTCTTTGTTGGCTTTTCAGGGTCATACAGTTCATTCAACAACACTCTTTGTGCTACACCAGGGCCAGGTGTACAACAGCAAGGATCAGGTGTGTTCTGTGCCTCCAAGAGGCTTATGTGCAAGGGCTTCATGCTTGAAGCACTTCCGAGACTTTCACACCCCGAGAGCTTCTTCGGCACCTAGGAGAGAATTGGGCAGTTGTTCCATCTTGGATGTAGGGAGATAAGAATGCTGAAGTGGCTCCTCTACATTTGCTAAATGTGTTCTGAGGAAAGCTGGTCCTCTGGGGTTCTGTTTGATATGATAGCACTGGACTCAAAACGCATAGTTCAGGGGCCAGCACTGTGGCGCACTAGGTTAATCCTTCGCCTTCAGCGCCAGCATCCCATATGGGCTCCGGGTTCTAGTCCCGGTTGCTTCTCTTCCAGTCCAGCTCTCTGCTGTGGCCCAGGAGGGCAGTGGAGGATGGCCCAAGTGCTTGGGTCCCTGCACCCGCATGAGAGACCAGGAGGAAGCACCTGGCTCCTGGCTTTGGATAGGCGCAGCTCCAGCCGTTGCGGCCATTTGGAGAGTGAACCAATGGAAGGAAGACCTTTCTCTCTGTCTTTCTTTCTCTCTCACTGTCTGTAACTCTACCTGTCAAATAAATAAAAAAATGCATAGTTTGAGGACTAAGGAAAACATGAATTTCTGTATTGTCAGCATTCAGCAACACGTGGAGTGCATTTCAATGCAGTTTTTGTTGAATAACAAGGATGTTCTACTGAACTTTGAGAAGAATTTGGCCTTGCAAAATGCTGTATTTAGTCTACATTTCTTAGTCTAAAAATCTTTCTGAGCATTGGATTCATCAAAACATGCCTGTGGCTTTCTCCTGTTGCCAAAGAAGATGACTAATCAGGTATCTTGTAAGCAATCTTGGACTATGGAAGTTTTTAAAATCCTTTAACAAATTTGTTTTTAAAGCTTTTCTGATCTAAACTGTGGAATTTGAGGGGAGGATTTTTGACATAGTGGTTAAGATGCCACTTAGGACATTGGAGATCCCGGATTCAAGTTTTAATGGGATGCTAGATTGAGTTCCCTGCTGCTGACTTCACTCAGTACCAGCTGCTGTAGGTGAACCAGTTTGTGGAAGTCTCTCTGTCACTCTATTTTTGTGTGTGTGTCTCTACTTTCAAAATAATAAACAATTTAAAGCTAAATCCTAGAATTTAGATTATCATGGAAAAAGAGGACTTGAATAAATACTTTTAAAAATTTTGAGGACCAGTGCTGTGGTATAGTGGGTAAAGCCACCACCTGCAGTGCTGGAATCCCATATGGGTGCCAGTTCTAGTCCCAGCTGCTCCACTTCTGATCCAGCTCTCTGCTATGGCCTGGAAAAGCAGTAGAAGATGGCCCAAGCCCTTGGGCCCCTATACCTGCATGGGAGGCCTGGAAGAAGCTCCTGGCTCCTGGCTTCAGCTATGGCCATTGCAGCCATTTGGGGAGTGAACCAGCGGATGGAAGACCTCTCTCTCTCTCTGTCTTTGCCTTGGCCTCTCTGTAATTCTGCCTTTCAAATAAAAAAATAAATCTTTTAAAAGAATATATGTTTTGGTGAACAAACCAGAGCAAAGCCATATGGGAGCCTGTGGCACAAAGGAAAAATCAGTAACATGGATCCTGTCTTTGTACTAAAATTAGTATTACTATCAGATAGATAAGTGTTACTATGAGACAATTCTGATATTTTCTTTATTATGAATTTTTTGTACTAATTCTGATTTTCAAATATTGTGTAACACAATTATTTGTGTTGATTACTGACTTTTTGACACCCCCTTAAATGTTACCATAAAAGCCAGTGCTTCTGGGCTGGCATTGTGGCACAGCAGGTTAAGCTGTCTGTGAAGCTGACATCCCATATGGACGCTAGTTCGAGTCCTGGGCACTCCGTTTCCTATCCAGCTCCGTGATGATGGGCCTGGGAAATCAGCAGAAGATGGCCCAAGTGCTTGGAGCCCCCTGCACCCATATGGGAGACCATGTTTTGGCCTGGCCCTGTCCTGGACATTGCGGCCATTTTGGAAGTGAACTTGTGGATGGAAGATCTCTCTCTGTAACTGCCTTTCAAACAAACAAATAAACCTTAAAAAAAGCAAAAACTCAAAACCAAAAGGCAAAATCACAAAACCGTGAAAAGCCAATAAGTTAGTTAGTACCTTCTGATTGGTTAGCTCTCAGGTTCGGATATCATTATTATAGGCATTTACAAGGAATAGAACACGTTCACTTTTGTTTGCAAGTAAAGCAAAGTTAGGATTACCTATGAGGCATGTCTGTGTCTGCTCAGGGATTCCTCAGGCCTTGTCTTCATTTTAATTTACTTTAACACTGGTAATATTGAGGTCAGCATAAAAATGAGACTCCTATTTTAATTTTTTAGGAAATTCAAGGCTCTAAAGTGGAATATTTAAAAAAAGGAATGCTGTTTTAACATCTACTAAAATTGTCCTGAAATTCTTCTCCTTATTTATTGTATTTTACTGATTTAGATGATTCCTTCATTTAAAAATTGTGAATTGAGTTCAGCCATTAAAACATTATTGTAGCTTTTCCATTGGTTTAGTTACAGACACTTGTGACAGTTAACTAGGCTTACAGTAATCACACAAAATATGCATTATTTGCACAAAGGAACTGCAAATTACTTGCATATAATCAGGGCTTCATGGTCTTTGTTTCAAATTTATTCTTGAAGATTTCTAGTATCAAAATCCATGGAAACATTTAGCTCTAATGTAGCACCATTTTGGACTGATCTGTAATAAGCAATCTTGGTATGAAGGCCATGGCTAATTGGAAACACGAAAGCTAAATCATTACCTGTGTAATTAAATCTCCATATCATTTTATTCATTAGTATATTCTTGTTTTGGGAAATTGACTTTCAGTCTTTTGCCCCAATTCTAACTCTTGTGGTATATATCAGAAAGCTAAAATTAAATAGATAATCAATAACTCTTAGTGTTGTTTTTAAATTTGACAAAATCATGTTTTCATGGTCACAGTATGCTTTGCTCTAAAATTGTATAAATAATTAGAAAATTATTTGAGAGCAGAATGAATTTGGAATAAAATAACAGGTGCAAATAACTTTTAAGAGAAAAAAGTATATAAAAAGTAGGGACCTTGTTTAATTGGTGCTTGCATTTGGAATGAGCACTGTGTCGCTGAGGCTGTTACACATGCTGACATTGGAGTCAGCTGGAGAAACTAGACGCTCACAGGACAACTAAGACTCACAGAAGCCATAGCTGCTGGCATCAGAGTTCACAACCACAGGGCTCAGGGGACACCTCCATCATCTGTGCCACAGGAACCTGAGCAGCAATCTGTAGCCTGCACTTTTGCCATAACAGCTGCCACTGTCAGAGGTATGGCTGAAAAGTCAGGCAAAAGGAAAAGCGTTTCACCTTCTTCTCACTTTACAACTTTCTGCCACTTCCCATTGCCAGAACATAACAGGAAGCTCCGTGGTGGGGAGTAGGATTATTGCCTGGAAATGCTGTTTCCAGGTTTCTAGCCTCCATGACATGCACAAAGCTCTGATTATGGTCGTGAAGCAAAGAAAGACATGATGTAGTAACCCTATACTGTGTGCAACTGGTAAATATTTCATGTCTTCTTCAAACACTTGGAAGATACAAAAGCTAAAGTCAAATGTTATCTGCAATATTACCTATTAAGTTTTTATTTGATTCCTGTGACGTGAGCCTAATTTAATAGGAATACTTGACTGCGTCCATACTCACAAATAAAATATGATTAAAAAGTGGTCTAAATTTCTTTTTACCACAAAAGGACAAACCAGTTTCCCAATCATCTGAGGACACAGATTCCACTGGTGTTGGCCAAATAGGCTGTCTGCAGACTCTGCTCTGAGCATGCTCAGTGCTTCTGAAGCTACCTGGAGATGAGCCAGACTTCACAAGCCCAGGTGTGAAGTTCCTCCACATGGGGTCCCTTTTTCTTCACATACCAGCTATGAACTAAGGGATTTCCTGTACTACCTTCCCTTCCCACCAACTAACTACAAATCTGATGGTTCCCACTACTCTTTCAGTTTTGATAAATGTCTAGAACAAGTCACAGAACTCAGGTGAGCATTATCCTTAGAATAGGTTTATTAAAGCAAAAGAAACAAACAGAACCAGCCCAAAGAGGACACACACAAGACGTAGCTTGAGAATTGCCAAACATCAAGCTTCCAGTGTCCTCCCCATGGGTCAGGTTGTCTCACCCTTCCCGTGTGTACAGAGCATTGCCAACAGGGAGCTCAGCCAAGCTTCAGGGTCTAGTGTCTCATTGGAGTTTCATTACACGAGCGTGATCCATTGAGTCAGTGGCTATGTGACTGAACCTGATGTCCAGTTCCACTCTTCTCTCTTATGGTCGGTCTCTCTGGCGTAGTCAGTCCCCGTTCTGATTCATCTCATTACAAAAAACTATTGGCCCCAATTGTGAATGACAAAGACACCCATGTAACTGTAGAATTCCAAGGTTTCAGAGACTGTATCTCAGAAATTGGAGACAGTGTCCAGCCCAGTGTTTAAGTCAATTCTCAAGATGGAAGAATCCCAGAGCCTTCTATATTAGTATATGAGGGCTGAAGCTGTTGCTTCTGCTCTAAACCTGGCACTCGGTACTCAGTCAGTCTCCCCTCTTGGGGTCACTATTAAATGCCTCTGTAACAGGTTGCTCCAACATGAACACACTCCGTCCGCACCCAGGAACATAGCTGCTTCTGCTGCACCAAAGCTTCCCATTGTCTTGCCCTTTCCCATCCACTCGAATCCCTTGGACCATGACAGCAGCATGGATGTGCACTGAATTTTTTACTCCATTTTCGACAACGTGATTGGGTGTTGTGACTACTTTGTTCACTCACTGCCAGTTCACCACTGAAGACCCAAGACAGCATGTGCAGACAATGACAAGATAAAAATTAGATTTCAAACAGCTTGCAAGTAACATGCCTGCCAGCTGTTTTAAAGGGATGGAATTAACAAAAGTGATTCCCTAAGGCTATTGAAAAGGATCTTTCAAAATAAGTTTGAACATGAAGTAGATCTGATGGTTTTCTTTGGCTATTATTTCATTAATTTTAAGAAAGCTATTACATTTTATAAAGCATAAACCCTGAATATTTATATAGGAAAAACAAATGATTTCTTAATTTGCTTGAGTAATATTTTTAACTATATGGTTAGTATATTATGGGATCATTAAAGTAATAATTTATAAAGAATTTCAGTCATGATAACTTGGATTATTTCAGTGAAACTTCAATAATGGGGCTTATGGGTAGACTTAATAATTGATCAAAATTGCTTACTTCCCATGAGTAACAAAATACATCTGTACTTTGTCATGGCCTTGAGGTAGGCAAAGTGAACTTCCCTAACCCTCAGCCATATAATTTGCTTTGGCCAGAAAGATGCTAGTAGTTGTTGATACAAGTGGAGAACTGAAATGTGCTTGTGTTTTAGGGCCTGTTTTATGTATTTCTGCCATTATCATGAGATGAACTTTCCCTAAGGTATTGCATTTCAACCTGGACTCTACCATTACAGCACATGGAACAGACCTGAGCCTAACCTGCAGCAGGGACTGAATCCGACTCACAGGAAACCACAGCTTGGAGTCAGGATCAACTGGGACCAGCCTGGTCAGCCAAGATCTGGCCCTACACACACACACAAAGGAGAATAAGTGATGGCTGTTTTTAAGCCATTTTTAAAAAATATTTATCCATCTGAAAGGCAAAGTTACAAACAGAGAGGGAGAGACAGAGAGAAAGGCCTTCTGTTTGCTGGTTCACTTCCCAAATGGCCGCAACAGCTAGAGCTGGGCCAATTGGAAGCCAGGAGCCAGGTGCTTCCTCTGGGTCTCCCACACAGGTGCAAGGGCCCAAGCACTTGGGCCATCTTCCACTGCCCTCTTGGGCCACAAGCAGAGAGCTGGATTGGAAGTGGAGCAGCCAGGAATCGAACTAGTGCCCACGTGGGACTAGTCCTCACCTGCTACACCACAGCGCCAGCCCTTAAGACACTGTTTTGCAGCATGATTCCCTAGATGGCAATTACTGACAAATGCAGAAATTGGTATTTAGAAGTAGGATGCTGTCATAACAAATACTGAAAATATGTGGCATTAGCATCAGAACTGAGTGTCAAAGAGCAAAGAAACTTTAAAAGAGGTCGGAAAATGTTATATAGTAGCAAAGCATTTGCTAAAACTATAACCCAGGGGAACTCTAAAGAAAGAAAGAATTAGTGCATCTGGCATAGCAATTAGGCCCTTGGGGATGCTCATATCCCATATAGGAGTGTCTGGGTTTGAGTCCTGGCTGCACTCCCATATTTCTTATGCTCTCACTGAAATACAGAGATACTAAGTAAAATACAATTAAATTGTTAATTTTTTCAGAGTTTTTATCAATTCAATGATCATTTATTCCTCTTCAGCAGTAAGTTCTTTTCTGAGTTCATCTCAGTGATACGGGAACTTGTCTTTTATAGGTGATAACAATGAGCACATTTAAACTTTTTATTTCAAAATCTCCTTCTCCAAAGCTAGTAACTCAATAAGAATTTCTTTTCTTTGTCATTTAAATTTTTATTTATTCCTTTTATTTATTTGAAAGACAGCAAGAAAGAGAAACAGACAGGCAGACAGACATCTCTCATCCACTGGTTCATTTACAGTGGATAGTCAGGGTTGGACTGGACCAGACCAAACTGAGGTACTTGGAACTCAGTCTGGCCCTCTCACATGGCTAGCAGGGACCTAATTACTTGAGCCATCATCTGCTGCCTTCCAGGGTGTGGGTTAGAAGGATGCTGGATTGGAGAGAATGAACAAATGATTGCTGCTTTAAGCCACTGAGTTTTGGGTGGTTTGTTACAGCATTAATATGACAGCAGTGGCAGACAGAGGACTCGAGATAACATTGGCTTTAAACCAACCACGCTATTGCTTCCATTCCTTATATAAATATTGGCAAATCTCTGTGCAAGGTGTTACGAGGAACGCAAAAGAGAATCATTTAGTTTACAGAACTATTGGTATTTCTAGGTAAACTTTATTTTCAGATGAATTAATTTAAAAAATATATTTAATGAAAAGATGGTTAATGACTTAAGTATCAATCTTTATTTAATATGTAGTTATGTTATAAATGCATTTTAAATAGACTGGCATCCTAACTACAAGATGTATTTTAAAAAGTGATGGATTGATAAAAACTAAATAGTGTAACAATAGAATTATACTATACTTGCTAGTTTTGCCTGTCAGTGAGAACATAATAAATATTCTTATATTTATTTTGATTGCTGGTAAATGTATCACTGGCCAAATTAAGATATCCCACAGTTGGACGGAACCAATATGGCCAGTGTGAGTAATTTGGTTTAAATCACTCCTGGAGTCCTAATTCTAGGCAGAGAGTTCATAAATTCGAGCATGGTAGAAGCCAACAAGGTTACAGTGCCAGGGTTAATGTTTATGCCTGTGTCCTGGCTCAGTGCGTTATCCCCAAATGAAGACCAACAACAGCAGTCCAAACAAGAGCTGGGCTGCCAGAGTTGAGTCCCAGCACTGTAGCAACCTGTACATATTTACTCACTCAGTTGTCTGATTGAGAAACACTGCGTCTGTGAAGGGTAAATACTGCTCCCACAGTGGTATCACAGAATGACAATGACATGAGAACCCGAGCATCATTATTGCGTGGCCGAGAAGTTCACCACTGGACAGAGAAAAACACAGAGCCCTCACCTTGTACCTCTCTGGGGAAATTGTGTCTGCTATTTCAGTCCATTTCCACCTGCTCCTCTCCTCAGCTACCCCAGCCCTCCTAAAAGAAAAATAGAAGTGCAACTAGACACAGACAAAAATAGCAAAAAAAAAAAAAAAAAATCCTCACTGTTACTAGGAAAACACGCAATAAAGTTCAAATTTCAATTGTGTCAAGCATTCCAAATTTCCTATAAATCTTTTAAAATATTGGCTCAGTTTATATACCCAAACACATCCACAAGGATCATCCAGTAAAAATGATTTCTCATCCCTCATTGAGCTTTCCAGTTTGAGTCATCAATCTCAGGAGCTAAATACATGGACACTGTACCAATGCCATAGAGTTCTTTCTTTCTATGTAAGGAGGGGAAAAAAGACTGTTTCCACTGCTTCACTTGCATTTTTTCCTCCCATGCCAAACCAGACCTTTGGCTGTCTATCCTCTAAAAATATAAGCTTTGCTGAGTTTTAAGGACTTTTAAAATCTTTATACAAGAAGAGGATCGCTATTTTATGTTGTTTTTGTTTTGTGTACTGAACAATAAGACTTTTTAAAAAAATTTTGTTTTAATTTGTTGGGTGATGACCGACCTGAAATGTGGCCTGCTAACAGGGAGTATGAAGCCAGGAGACGTTTGATGTCAAGGAGACTGGGTGTTAGTAAAAGCAAATTGAACGGCCTCTTGGACTAGGATTTGATACCGAGGGATTCTGTTTGTGTGATAAAAATGCTTTGTTAATACCTTCCAGATCAATCAAACTATTAAAGACGAGGTTATTTGCATCTATCAAATGTAATCACGTGTACCAGCATCCGGGCTGTGGAACTTGGGCTTCACCTGCCCTGGGAGTTCAAAGGCTACAGCCATGAACCATCAGCATATTTCCCACAGACGGGGCAGTGGAACGATGGAATATTCAAGTGGTGCCAAAACTTCACAATGCACCTCCTCTACTTGAGAATTGAAATTGTCAGCTCTTAAATTGTTTGCATTTTCAAGCAGTTTGTAGAGTTTACCATCTGAAAACAATCATATCACCCCCATTCCTATAGCAAATTGCTTCATAAATGTTAAGTTTAAGGATAATGTTATACTTCCAACCATAATTGGCAGACAGAGATAATTTCATGTTCCATGTATATTTTATTGTGCTCCAAGAGGGAATAGCAAAGGGAGGTGTAGGAATCACTGCTCATATGATCATTATACAATAACATCTGTTTTCTTTTTTTAAAGTAAGTGAATTTAAAAAACCAACCTGTACTTATTTATTGGGAGAGTCTGATGTCATCTCATCAAGAGAAACTGGTCAGGTTTCTGTGTTATTTCACATCTGCAAGCCACAGAATTATTTCTATCAGTGTTAACGTTGTGACTAAAATTAGAGCCAAGAGCTGCACTGTTTAAGCTACTTATGTGGATTTGGAAATAGCATTAATCATGCTCTCTTTCGAAGTTTTTTTTTTTTTCTTTTTCTTTTTTGCATATACAGTATGTTAGAGGCATTTGCTGTGGTACTTATTTCTACATAATTAGAGGTAGCTGAGTTCAAGGGATATGGTGCCTGCTTGAGATTTCTCAGCTCCACTCCACTGGGTTGGAATGCCCTGCTCCAGTTTGGCTCAGACATGATATTTCCTCTAGACTAGAGTTGTAAAGAAAGCCATTTAGAATGCATAAACACAGTGCCTGAGCCCTGCCATCTATCCACCACCCAGCAGGGTAGTCACACTAAAGCACTGTCTCACTTCCTAACTACTCAACAAAAGTCTCTGCTCCCTTCCCACTTATTAATATTCATGTGAAGTTGTACCAACTGTGTCCAGACAGAATGAAAACCAACATATTAGAAAATCATAGAATGACTTAAAATCTCAAAGCCCAAATTTTCCCCCAAATAAACCTTACAAAATGAAGAATAAGGAGTTTTTATGTTACATGGATTTTTGGTACCAAAAAAAATTTGCAGTGGTGAGCATTTGGCTTAGTGGTCAAAGTGCCACTTGGGACACCCATATCTTATGTTGGAGTGCTTGGGTATGAATCCTGGCTCTGCTCCTGATTCCAGCTTTTCTCTACTACACGCACTGGGAGGCAGCTGGTGACAGTTCAAGAGCTCGGGTCCTTGCCACCCACGTGGAAGACCCGGGTTGAGTTCCCTGCTCCTGGCTTTGACCGGGCTCAGCACTGCTGTTGCTGTTGCAGGCATTTGGGTAGTGAAGCAGTGATGAGAGTTCTCTATTTGTCTGTGTCTCTTTTTCTCATTCTGTCTCTCTGCCTCCCAAATAAGTAAAGATTTTTAAAATATTACAGAACTGGATGTTAGGATGCCTGCAATTTTTAGCCTTGGCTAGACCAACAAGTAATTATGTAATTTTACCAATATCTATTTATCTTTCTTATGTGTTTGTTATCATGGTAGATGCTAGAATAGGAGAAATTCATCATCCTTACTTTTACAGTGTACAGTCTAGTGGTGGGAACTAACTGGATACTTCATTTTGGCTACTAATAAGTTTATCAGTATACACACCCTATCATGTGGAAGAAATAGAGCAGCTGATTTTTTCAGCAGTGGTTTTATGACTTTACATTAAATATACATGTTTCAAGGGCCAAAAATTTTCAAAATATAGAGCAAATCAAACACCATGCATTTCTCTCAACTTGCATGGTTTCTCTTTGTCCCCACAGGAACATTCTGAGTTTAGGTAATAGTGTAGAGATAATATGCAACCAGCCCAAGGCCATGCAGCTGGTAGGTGGCAGACTCAGAACCAGAACTGCATTCCATCTGCCTCCAAAATCCATGCTCTTACTGCTAGTGTACACCACCTCAAAGCAAGAGTGCCCACCAGGGATGTGATTAAGATGGAATTACAGCCTCATGATGAAAAGGCATGACTCACTTTCAGGGTAGAACTAGCATGCTGAGGGAATATTTGAAAGGAATCATTTCTAGATCGTATTTGTGTAGAGATTATGTATTGATACACACTATTAGTTTATGTTTTTTTTTTTAACATTTGAATACCAAAATGTATTGATAGGATTCACAAGAGTTACAAACACGAGAATGATTGTCTATGGGCAAACTGTCTCATGGAGCGGAACATGTTCCAAGGACTGCGTAAGTCTCAGTTCTTGATGGTGGCTTTTCCACAGAGACAATGGCAGCGCACAAAATTCTCCTCCAGATACAGCAGAGGAGACAATGCTCCCAGCGGGTCACAGTTGGTGAGTTCTCTCACTGTGGAGTGAACTTGGAGTTTCTTCTTTCAGCCACTAACAAGGCAAGTGCTAGGAGCCTTTCCACCATCTTCCCCAGCCAGCACAATGGGAGGGTCACTGGCAGCATTCCACCCCCACCCTCTCCCCCACCCCCACTACAGCGAATCCGGAGCTCCACTTCTCCTCCAAGCATCTCCAGCTGGTGACAGTCTGGCGAGAGCCCACGGCATTTCTCCACAGCCCCCCACACCCACAGTGTCCCCCTCGTTCAGCGGGGCGTGAGGTCAGGGAGGCGGCAATCCCAGAAGGGGCAGGTGTCCATGGTCTTGCTGTCAGCTTGTCTGCAGTTTGTGTGGGGCCTGAGGGCTCCCGGGGGTGGGGGGCATCAGTGTTGGAAGAGACATCTGCGTGCCTTGCAGCCTGGCCTGGGGCGGGCCTTGATGGGAGGGGCTCTGGGCCCTGGGCTGGGAGAGGGAGAGGGAGGCAGAGGTCTGAGGGCAGAGCAGGCCAGGGGTTCCAGGCCATGGAGACTCAACTGGAACTCAGCTGGCAGAGGATGCCTCTCCGGGTGAGGCTTGGGCATGTGGGAGGAGCCCCGAGGGGCGGCGGCTCTGTAGCTGTAGCGAGGGGTGAGGAAGAGGGTGTTTGGGTGGCCAGAGGAGCGGGCTCCTGGCGCTGCATTGGCTGGGCGTGCCGACGGTGGCTGGGGGCCGTGGGGAGCACCAGCCGCCCTGTCTGCTCCCTGGGGAACGGCAGACCCGTCTTCCATGCTGATCTCCCAGGTGGGGTCAGCACCTGTGAGCAGGAGCCAGAGGGCCTGGGCAGGGAACCAGAGCCCCTCTGCTGCTGTCAGGACGTGCTCAGGGACCACCACGACCACCACATGGCCCAGCGTGAGCTGCAGGGCTGTCTGTGGGGCCAGCACCAAGCCCTCAGCTCCCAGGCGAAGTTGCAGCTCTGTTCCCGCTTCCAAGACCACCACGATCATCTGGGCGCTGGCACTCTGTGGGCCCCTCGAGCTTCCACGGGGCACCGCTACAGCATGGCATGGACACGGCCGCCATTCCTGGGCAGCTTCTGCACCTGGCCTGGGACCCTGCTGCAGTCTCTGCCGTTTGGGGAGGTTGCCTTGTGTCCCGTGTGGCCTGCTGTCTCCAACAGGGCCGCTGGTCCCTTCTGGGCAGGAGTCACTGGGGCTCCTTGGGCGCCGGCAGCTGCTCATGGTACAGATTCTCTGGTCTGTCTGTGCCAACCCCAGGCGATGTCTGCTTCCTGCAGATCTCCCGTTGGCTCTTTCTCTTCACCTGAGGCAGAGGGATCAGCCCCCCAGCTGGTACCCCAGGCAACTTGAGTGCTAGGGAGATGTTCCTGCAGCCTCACACGGGCAGAGTGAGCTGGGACAGAGGGAGCTCCTGGGAACGCCTCCAGGTGTGGGAGGCAGAGGTGGAGCCAGGGAGGAATGGTAGCCTTGGCTTCCTCCTGGTATTTAAAGCCTGCTGGGCTGGTGAGGGGCGGGGCTTGCTGAGCGGAACCCAGTCAATCGGGATAATGATAGGCTGGCAGTCTGTCTATCCAGGACAGTCAAAATCCAATAGAACCCTCCCTGATGAAAATCCCATCCAGGAAGAACTGCCTATGGGATGCAGTTCTGGTTAACAGGTCCTCTCACTCCTTGATGTGGTTATCTTTTTCCATGAGCCTTGTGTGATTTTACAGGAATGGATTTTTTAAAAGAACACTTTTCTTTATTTTTATTGTATTTATGTTTTTGAAAGTCGGAGTTACACAGAGGGAGCTGGAGAGGCAGAGACGGAGAAAAGTCTTCCATGCACCGGTTCGCTCCCCAGTGAATTGCAAAGCCATAGCTGCGCCGATCCGAAGCCAGTAGCCAAGAACTTCGACTGGGTCTCCCCCATGGGTACACAGGCCCTAGGACTTGGGCCATGCCCTCTGGCCTTCCCAGGCTCTAGCAAAGAGCTGGATCAGCAGTGGAGCAGCCAGGACTCAAACCAGCTTCCCCCTGGGATGCTGACACGGCAGGCGGTGGCTTGACCTGCTACACCACAGCCCCGGCCCCAGGATGGAATGTTTGAGATCAGTCTTTTCCCATCTTTACTACTGGTTTCTTTCCTTCTGTATTGATTGAGAAAGGCGGAGGGACAGTGTGAAAGGGAGACCCAAAGAGCCATCTTGCATCCACTGGCTCTTCCCACTGCTCTTCCAGGCGCATCAGGGAGCAGGATTGCAAGGGCAGCAGCCAGGACTCCAACCTGTGCCTCTATGGGATGTGGGCATTTCCACAGGTGGCTTCCTCCCCTGGGCCACAACAGCAGCACAGTTTCTCCTGTAGCCTATTAAAACCGATGCCCTATGCAAATTGGTGTGTCTGCAAACTTGCTATTGTTTTCCATAGAGAAAATATGTTTCCCACCCAGATTTTTCCCTTGGCCTGTGGCTTCACCGCTGATGGGATTGTGACCGGGGAAAGTGACTGCATTTATCCCGGGAGCTGTGGAGTTCCTGATGAGTTGGTTGTGTACTGTCTTCCTCTCGAAAGGTGAGCCAGACGGCAGAGCTGCAGCAGCATTGTCCAAGGATCCACAGGCTGTGTGCGTATCCCGCACTGAGGGCAGCCAGGCAAACCTTGTGACCATGGGAGAGAGAACCTGTGTCCTTTCATTCTCTAAGCCACATACATCGATAGGCTTTTACTTCCTTTCTCTAACCCCCACCCAAACAGAAGCACACTTCTCCATCCCACCCTACTTGCTTGATTTCTAGTCTTTTTCCATCTTTCAGTCTAGAAATGACAGTGTTAGGGAGGTTATCCCTGACTATCCAAAATCTAAAGTGTCTCCCTACTGATTTCTTATTTGTTTTGAGTTCTAACATTTATGTAAGGTGGACAGATTTCCTGTATTTCATATGTACAGATTTAGAAGCATAGTGATACTTCCCTCCCCACCCTCCCTCCTGCCCACACTCCCTGTTGATTTCTACAGAAGTAGAACTTCTGTTGTGGGGAGTTAGATTGGCTATTCCATGCACAGTGCTTGGGATCAGATCTGACAAATAAAAAAGAATTCAATAACTTAACCAACATCATCAGCTTCACCAACATCATGATTGTTGAATTCATCACACTCTGTTACCTTAGTGTATTTGATTATCCATGTCATCTACTAGGGGTTGGCTTTGAAAGGCACAACTGTAACAGTCTGAATTACCATTGCTTTTTCGGCAGCTTAGTGCAGTAGTAAACAACAATCAGTGAACATCTTAATCAGTTAATGCTAAATAACATATGATTTACATAGGGAGATTTTCATTCATGCAACAGTGAAAGTCAAGCCTTTAAGTACTTACATTCTGGGGGAATGAACTGACAGATGCAATTAAAATAATTTGATGTTATGAGGACTGTGATAAAGTTATGAACTAAGTTTTATGGAGATGAAGAAAAAGAAGTAATTAATCTTACCTCTGGGATAGGAGTTTGCAACAATTGCATAGAGCTTTGAGGAATCAGGGGATAATTAGCAGAGATATGAAGGAAGGATTGTTTTACAGAGGAAGACGATACACACACACACACACACACACACGTGCAAGATAGACAAATGCACAAAATGTTAGTGTGAATGAAAGGGCTCCTCTCTTCCTTGATTCTAGGGAGGATGCACAGGGGCTAAAGAAGAGGTTATTAGGGCATAAAGGGAGATATAATGGAAAGATAGGCTACTTTTAGACTCTTCAATGTAATATCTTTTTCAAAGATTTATTTATTTATTTGAAAATCAATGTTACACGGAGAGAGGGAAAGACAGAGAGAGAGATTTCCCAGCCACTGATTCATTCCCCCAATTGACCCCAGTGGCCCTTGCTGGTCGGGTTGAGGCCAGGAGCCCGGAGCCTTATCCAGGTCTCACACATGGGTGGCAAGGGTCTAAATACTTGGGTCATCTTCCATTGCTTTTTCCAGGGCATCAGCAAGAAGTTGGAGAGAAGGTGGAGTAGCTGGGACACGAACTAGACCCTATATGGGATGCCAGTGCCACAGGCAAAGGCTTTACCAACTATGCCACAGTGCTGGCCTAAAAATATCATAAATATTCAGTGAAAATTGTATTTATCATGTGGTGATATGGAACTTTCCTGAAGCGTTTCCTTCTCACTTAGTCAAGCCTCTCAATGTTCCCTCTCCATGTCCCTTTAACCTTGGACACAGACATTCCCACTAACCTTTCCTCCTACTTCCTCACTACTCTATCTTGTTGCATTATTGGAAGCTTGGGTAAGCATTCACCCAAGCTCTAAACTTGGATTACATTCTGACTTTCCCTAAATATTTCCTCTTCCATAACCCTCCCAGCCCTCAAAGTTCACGTCATGTCTGTTCCTTTAAGCAGCAATGCAGTTTGGATCATTAAAATGTTACCTTCCTGGTGTCCAGTCTGCACTATCTCCTTGAGACTGTAGTCAGAGTCACGTCAGAAATCTCAAAAGTTGGAATGATCCATCAAAGGTCTCCTCTGAGTTTTTAATTTAATCTGCCAGTTTATTTTACTTTTAAAGCAATAGTTTATGAGAAGAAATTATTTTGATAATGTTCTACATGCATTTTCCTTTTATACTATGATAATAATTGATATCTTGATCAGCAAGGACATGAGCAGTTGATAAATTATAAATCTGGTGAATAAAATCAAACACAAGAGCAAGGGAACAATTTCTGAAAATATTTATTTATTTATTTTGAAAGTCAGAGTTTTACAAAGAGAGAGGGAGAATGAGATCTTCCATCTGCTGGTTCACTCCCCAGATGTCTGCAATGGCCATCACTGAGCCAGGCCAAAGCCAGGAGCTTCATTAGGGTCTCCCACAAGGGTGGCAGGGGTCTGAGCTCTTGGGCCATCTTCTGCTGCCTTTACCACGCTATTATAAGAAAGGAGCTGGATTGGAAGCAGAGCAGGCAGGACTCAAAGAAGTGCCCATAGGAGTTGCCAGTGGCTCAGCTAGCAGCTTCACTCACTATAGCACAGTGCCAGCCTTGACAAATTTTGATCTAACAAATATCCTCAAAAAATAAAATTTGTTATAAAAAGTCCCTCCTATTCTAAAGGTTAGATACCAAGATTCCTTTCATGAATTTACATCATTCTTCCATTGTTATAGAAAGATAGAAATTCACCTTCAGTTTGGAGATCCAAAATAGATATTAATTATTTGAAAAATATTTCAAAACAGTGATTTTCTATTTATGTCGTTCTAACATCTATCACTAAGAATAATTCCTTTTTTTTTTTTGACAGGCAGAGTGGACAGTGAGAAAGAGAGACAGAGATAAAGGTCTTCCTTTGCCATTGGCTCACCCCCCAATGGCTGCTGCGGCCAGTGCGCTGCGGCCAGCGCAACACACTGATCCGAAGCCGGAAGCCAGGTGCTTCTCCTGGTCTCCCATGGGGTGCAGAGCCCAAACACTTGGGCCATCCTCCACTGCACTCCTGGGCCACAGCAGAGATCTGGACTGGAAGAGGGGCAACTGGGACAGAATCCGGCGCCCCGACCGGGACTAGAACCCGGTATGCCGGCGCCGCAAGATGGAGGATTAGCCTATTGAGCCAAGGCGCCAGCTGAGAATTATTCTTAAAGAATTAGCCAGGACTTTTGTTGTTGTTGCTATCTCAAAATTCAGTTTTTTTTTTTTTCAAAGATTTTATTTTATTTGAAAATCAGAGTTACACAGAGAGAAGGAGAGACAGAGAGAGAGAGGTCTTCCATCCACTGGTTCACTCCCCAGGTGGCCGCAACAGCCAGAGCCATGTTGATCGGAAGTCAGGAGCTTCTTTTGGCTCTCCCAACTGGGTGCAGGGCCCAAGGACTTAGACCATCCCATACTGCTTTCCTAGGCCATAGCAGAGAGCTGGATCGGAAGTGGAGCAGCCGGGACACAAACCGGCACCCATAAGGGATGCTGGCACTGCGGGCAGTGGCTTTACCCACTATGCCACAGCGCTGGCCCCAAAATTCAGTTATTAAAGGAGAAGCATGATAATCTGTATTATCAGTTTTTCTACTTTTATAAAGATGGCAGATGAACTAAGTTTTCTTTGTTTCTCTCACTCTCCCTCTCTCTCTCTCTCTGTCTCTTATATTATGAGCATATAGAAGTTTGCATAGTGGATGTGTTCTAATGGTACTTTTTTTTGATCATCAAGTTTTAGGATATTAGGCCATTGCAGGCCTTTCATTTTGATTTCCATATGTTTTGACAAAATTCATTTTCTTTGAGAGCTGGCATTTTTTGTTCAAAAAAATCTCAGGCTTATCTTATATATCTTGGCCCCAAACTCACAAACAGCCCTTCTTCATGTTCCATAGAGATGTGATCTAGACATAACGCAGGTAATATGCATGCTCATTGTTATTGAATTGTCAATGCATTCAGTGGACCAAACTAGGAAAAAAGATTTTGACATTGTTTGCTTATTGTCAGTTCATACAGGTATTTCCAATTCAAGTTGAATTACATGATTTTTCTCCTATCTTCTTTGCTTTCATTTCTATATTTTTATCTCTCACTAAATATAATTTTCCTAACCAATTTAACATAATTGCTTTCTTTTTATGAAATAGAATCTGAAAGATTACAGTTTTTAAATTTTTGAATTTTTCAAAACAAAACATTAAATTATTTGAGCGGTATAGAGAGATACTGACAGAGAAAGAGAGAGAGCTCCCATCCACCAGTTCACTTCCCAGATGGTCACAATTGTCAGGGATGATTTTGGTGCCAAAGCTGAAGGCCCAGGTCAGCCCGTGTCTGTCTCATATGGGTGGCAGCAACCCAACTAGTTGAGCCGTTACCACTGCCTGGCAGGTGTGGGGAGCAATCCGGACTGGACTGTTACTCGAATTAAGACTTATTCTATGCATCTGCTCTCCCACAATATGGCGCTGGGAGAGAAGTAAACAGCTTCCGCACAGCTGCCTCCAGTTCAACTAATAAATTGTAGGACTTGCTCCTGATTGGAGGAGAGCAGCGTACTCGGCGTGTGGGCGGCCGAGTTGGGATTGGTGGAAGAGGACTATAAAGGAGGAGAGAGACGGCACGCACCGGGAACATCTATGGGGAACATCTAAGGGAACCCGTGCAGCCCCCGAGAGAACCAGCCGGCGGTGTGCCGCTCCCCTGCGGAAGTGGGGAATGCGGCCAGGGGGAACTGCCCTTCCACGGAGGTGGAAGGGATAGTAGCCAACCCGGGAAGAACCAGCAGCAAACCCGGGGAGGGCCGAGCAGACGAAAGAACAGCGCAGGGTCCTGTGTCGTTCCTCCACGAAGAGGGGGAGCGACAGGCAGGGTCTGCCCTGGCAGAAGCTGGAGTCAAGAGTGTGCCTGATGTGGAAACCAGACACTCCCATATGGGATGTAGGCATCTTAACCTACCTCCTGGTCACTTGGCCAAATACCACCTCCTCATCCACCAATTACTTGTTGAGGCTTTATTCAGAAGTGCATTCCCAGGGCATCTAAACTGAAGGTAAAAATGGATTGAGGTGGAGGGGTGGAGAGAAGCTCAGTAATGTAGGGAAAATTTCCATGGGGTTTCAGAAACCACCGTACTTTGGAACAGTCCTCAAGGAGAAAGAGGGAGGACTTTATTTTCCAGGTTCCTACCTCATTATTTAAAGTTTGTCCGTAGAGTCCCAAATGGCCCTGAACCTTTGGTAGTATTGGCTGTATGGTCTCAGGAAGCCTCTGAAGAGAAGAAATCCACACTCTACCCTACGGAGTCATATATCATCTGAAGCCAGAAGTCCTGAGAAGAGCTAGCGTGACCCTGGCCAGGTCAGGCATGAGCGTGGGAGCAGGTGCACCGCACACGTGGAACAACGTATGAGCATCTGAGACAGGAGGGTCGTGTTAGGAGATGCAGCGTGAGAGCAATGCTGTCTCCTTAGCATGCAATGAGGGCCTGACAATCCAACCAGGAGAGCTCTAAGCACTATCACATTTAAGATGAATTGAATATTTCAAGTAAGCTATACAGCTCCACTGAAAATGAATGAAGAAAAAGTAATAGTGTTTTCCATCTTATTTTTAAAAATTAATCTGCAGAGACCCATAAACTGGGTCCTATACAGTTTCCTGTTTGTATCATCACACATATACACAGATTTAAATTAATAACATTGATTTCACAACAATAGATTAATGAATAAGTGTAAAATATTTTTGCTGCTATATTTTTCTTTAGTCTTTATTCCATTGAGAATATACTATCAAAATATTGGCTGAAAAAGCCAGTTAAAATAAGTATTTGCTCTTTGTACTTATGTCAAACTCACCTTCAGTTCACATGTTTCAATTCAGTTCAGTGTTTTTGGAATTAGCTTTAATTTTTCATTTAATGTAATTTTAATTTTTTATTTATATTAATATATTTTATTATATGCATTCTTAGGCAAAAATACATAAGAAGACATATTTAGGGAATTCCTTTTCCATAATCTAACGGTCTTTATCTTTTTGCTTCTATCTTTTTATGTCCATGGAATATTTCTACCACTCTTGTTTTCACTACAAGTCACCCATTAACGTCTCAGACATTAGAACTTGGACTCTAAAGGGTTCAAGGACAGACTCTGATTCTAGATTGGTCAAGTTCAGGATCCTTGACCTACCACTTCCCAAACCATGGAATTTTAAGCAGTCAATTCACCTCCCTGTGCCTTTGTTATGTTGTCTGTACAATGGCAACAACAGTAATATGACATAAATAACATGAAAATACAACATAAAATAATCTCGAATAACTATAATCATTATAATCTTAATCCTATGCATTAGGACTTGAAAAATATGAACATACATGTATTTATGTAAAACTTTAAAAAGTTTGCATATAATGAGGAGCTGGCTATATTATATCATTAAATTAAGAGGAAAATTTATTTTTGTGCAGAAATATTTGAAATCCATTGATAATTTTTCATAATACATGTTTCCATGAACTTTTCAATGATCCCTTGAATAATTCATAGCAGTATCACATCATCTTAAATTTATGGAATTGCTTCTGATTCTTTTGAAAATGTATCAAGGCTTTACCTGGGCACTGAAGTTTGTTTATTTTACTGGCACTATCTAAAAATTTTAGGTTCTAGGCAATAACTGAACCTCAATTTGTATTTGTATGCTCTCATAATAATTCGTGTTCATAAAATCATATATTTTCTTTTCTTGTTCTGACTTCTTTTCTCTTCTGAAATGTGACATGAATATTAAAAAGTAGTATTGCTATTATTTCTGTAAGATACCTGGCTGTTCAGATACAGGAGGGAGTGGAAACATCAGAAATTTTTTTTTGAAGTTTTAGAAATTGCCCCTTCGGTCTATGGTGTGTTATAATATGTCAATAGAGTACAGACAGGGTCTCTCTACACATCACTTTCCTACAGCAGGATGAAATTGCCAGGACCTCTTCTATAAGGTCATCATTTATGGAATAACCACAAATGTGATCAATCAAGTCATTCCAGTGGAGCGATAGCCAGTGTGACCTCAACAGACTTTGGCTTTCAGAGCCAGATCGCTTTAGTGACAGACATAACCCTGGTGGGTCGGCAGCATCCTTCACTGCTCACTCTGCCATCTGCCACTGTGGAAACTTCATCATTAAAAGCAGAGTTGTTGCTGGACAAATTTGCAAATAGTTCTGAGAGCATTATTATTGCACAGAATGTTACCATCTGTAAGGAGGCAAATCTGAATTACAATGTATGTCTACCTAACTCTCTATATGTATATCTTAATAGGAATCTGTGCATGTATTAATCTCCAAACCAAAAACATTTCTTTTCACATTATGGAATGATAGCCTTTCAAAAAGCCCCCATATTTTAACTTCCTGCTTTAAAATACATCTGTAGCTAGATCATCATAGATCAAAGATCATATGTGTTAGTTTGCATTTATGAGTAATGCATTGAAATTTTCAAGTTCCATTCCTATTGTGATATTGCTGGACTTCTTTATTATATAGTGAGTGAGTGTACCCTTCAAAATTAAATTGACTAATGGAACACATCTTAGGCACTAGAAGTGGCATACTGCAATCCTCACTCTCCCTATTTTTTGGAGGGTAACAAATTATACAAAAATATTAACACTCCTATGTCATTTACTAAAATAAGGATCAGAGCTCCTGCAAGTAAAGTTGTTCATGAATAGCAATAGCAATAAATAATAGTTGCAGCTAATAATTCCTTGCTTTGGTTGGACATTTATCAGTGCTTTCCATACACCACCTTTCTTCAAGTTTTGTGATAACCATGAGACTTATCTATGTATTGTACAAGGAGCCATACCAGTGGCATTCTGAGCCTGTGAGAGCTGATCGTTAATTTTTCAGGAAATTTGCAAGACATTTGTTAAATGGAATTTAAAAATTTTTATTTGGTACAAAAATTTTGTTAGATTCATGCATAGATTTTCATAATATACATTTCATGAATTTTCCAGACCTCTCATATATGTATGAAATAAAATAGTGTACGATGGTTGACATTTCCCCAATTGTTTTCTTGGCAAGTGCTACAAATTTGGGCTTTCCTGCCCCAGTAGCCAGTGGCTAATACATACTGGTTAAACTACTATGTTGAAGTGTCTTTCAAACTTTAAGGTACATCATCCAGCAGGACAGCCATGTTATCTCCTTATGAGTGATTTGAAGCATGAATTTTGAATATGGCCTCTTATTGAGACCATAGAGGCGTTACACACATGTATAACCTTTTTCTAGAGAGATATTCTATATCTTCTATTCCAGTATCAGAGAATTGCACAGAAGAATTTGTAAAAAAAAAAAAAGATATAACATCATTTCTACAGGAAAAATTCTCCATGTTCTGCAAGCATTCCTTTTCTGTGAAATAAAGAGATCAAATAGACTGGATTAGACTTGTTCTCAAAATTTTACCTCTTCTTATATAGCTAGAAAGTGTCCTGTGATTTAGCAAATAAGACTCCCAAATTTGAATTTCAGATTTTTCACATATTTTTTCTAAAATATTATTTTTTTTAACTAGGCATCCTGTATCTTATCTGCTAACATTAGTCCTAAAGACTGTCTTTTTCTCCTCTTACTTTTCTTTTACTCAGCAGAAGTCTATTGGATTAATGAATCATAGTCTGGCTTTTAAAAAATTTATGTGAGCTGTAATTATCTGAATTCAATCATAACTCCACTACTTCTTAGTTTTGATGTTGGGCAAATTAGCTTCTATAAATCTCAGTTTTCTTGTCTGTAAAATGGGCCATCTTAGGATTGCTCTTAGGGGTAAATAATATATGTAACAATTGGCATAGTGCCTGCCAGTTAGAAACCCTACAATATAGGAGAGACCTGGTGATAACTATTATGGTGCTATTGTTATCATATTTTCCTCATCACTGATTCACAGTACTGTGGATTGTCAGTGACCCCAGGTAACCCTCCATTTTCCTGCACACTGTGCCACATTTCTGGCCTCAGCGACCGCTTGGGGAATGAATAATCAAAACTAATATAACCAGTTTGAAGCATCACCATCAAAGGAACCCCAGACCTTCACCAGATTTTATTTTCTGGTTTTTATATTGATGGTTAAACATGCTTGTTTTTGCTGAAAGATAAGACTTTGCTAGAAATGGTCAGGGCAGGCTGGTGAGGAGGATGACACTGAAATTTTATTGAATGTGAATTCTGCCAAAAGAAATAAACAAATATGCTAGGCCCTTTGCATATGATCTAATCCTCATAATTGCTCTGTAAGAATCACTACTGCCAAATGATAGATAAAGAAAAGGAGAACCTTCTAAGTGAAAGAAGCAAAAATCGGAAGATGCTTGGACTTGAATATAGGTGGGAAATTCCCTATATAAATAATTATAATATGATGTATTGGTACAAATCTGCTTTAAGTTTTTATTTTCCTCTAAGGATATTCCCATTGAATTTTATTTATCCTTAAAATCATCTTACAATTTAGGCAAAGTGAACCATTGTTGTCTCCATTGCATACAAGCAATGAAACCTAGATGTTGGGAAACTACACGTTTTTCCTAGATCTGTGCATTTAGAGTTGTCACTAGAATTAAATATGCTGATTTAACATTTTCAGTATTGTCTACCTCTTTGGCAAAAAAAAAAAAAATAGCCTTCCTCACATGTGGGCAGGTTGACGAGGTGGTATGGGGTACCTAACGTGCCAGGAAGAGTGCTTTTTTATTTTTTTTTATTCATACTATTTGTTGAACTCTTTACTTAGTGTAGGGTTAACCTTATGAGTATAAAGTAAACTGAAAAAACATCTTTGTAAAAATTAAGAATGGGAAGGGAATAGGAGAGGGAGGAAGAAGAAGAGTTGGAGAATGGGTGGGAGAGGGTAAGGTAGGAAATATCACTATGTTCCCAAATCTATATATATGAAGTACATGAAACTTGTAAGCCTTAAGTAAAATTTTTAAAAAAGATAAAAATGAGAAGAAAATAATTATTATAATAAAATCTCAGTAGAGTTGGTAGATGCTGAGGTTCTAGGTTATAAGTAGTCTAAATAATGTATCTTTAAGATGTAGAATTACAGTAGTGCTAGAAATACAAAATGCTACATGACTACAGAAAAAAAATTCTTCCTGTCTTGTTTCTATGAATGCCTTTTCATTGTGTTTGTAGGAAATTTAAAAAATGCAATCTTTTGTGCATCAAACTGACAAAAAATAAGAACTCTGAAACATTATCCTAGGCTCAGCAGTAAATGCCATGACAAATGATGTGTGACATTGACAGGAGAGGTGGGGGACAACCATGAGGGGAGGATACTGAAGACAGTCTAATGGAGGAACATGTGGGATGCTCAAGGAAAATAATAAAGCCCCCAAACGCCAAAGTGACCAATCCCAGTCAGTTCCAAGTTTTCTTGACGGAAAACACAAAAGTGACAATGCTGTGTCATATAATTCCTCAAAAAACAAAGGCACGGATTTATTTATTCCAAGCCACCATTTGCTGTTCCCCCACTACAGTTTGTTTATGTCACAAAAATAAAATTCTACTTGACCAGATTGGGTTTGAATGGATAAAGAGACTGTAGTGCATATATATATATATGTACACACACACAATGGAATAGCATTTAGCCACAAAGAAGAAATTTTGCAGCAAAATGAATGGAACCAGGGGGTGGGGGACATCATGGTGAGTGAAATAAACCAGACATAGAAAGACAAATAATGCATGTTATCCCCGTCTTGTGAGAGCTAACAAAAAAGTCAGTCTGAATACAGAGTATTGATTACTGGAGGCTGGAAGTATTGGGGAGACAGAGGAAGTTCGGATTATGGGTACCAAGTCATAGTTACAATGAAGAAATAAGTTTCTAGTGTTACTCGGCATAGTGGGCAGAGTACAGTTCACAATAACTAATGCATATTATATGAGCAAGTACATGAGAGAAGCTCCAAGCCCCACCTATAAGTTAATGTCAAAGAAGGGCAAACGTTGCTTACCCTGATTTGATCAGTATATGTTGTATTGAAATATCATACTGTAGCTCATCAGCACGTAAATGATTGTTAATTGAAAAAAATTAACTCTTGCTTTCCTATTTCCCTCTTTGTCCTCATTTTGGCCATCTCTTCCACCATGGGCATTGTTTCTACTTTCTCCTTTTATCCTCGTGATCATAGTGCTGCTATTCCTATCAGGTATAATTAACACATTTTTTTAAACTTTTATTTAATGAATATAAATTTCCAAAGTACGACTTATGGATTACAATGGCTTCCCCCCCATACCGTCCCTCCCACCCACTACCCTCCCCTTGCCCACTCCCTCTCCCCTTCCATTCACATCAAGATTCATTTTTGATTATCTTAATATACAGAAGATCAGCTTAGTATACATTAAGTAAGGATTTCAACAGTTTGCTCCCACACAGAAACATAAAGTGAAAAATAATAGATGATTTTTTTTAAATGATGATGAAATCAGATCAGACCTATTGTCATGTTTAATCCCAGTGAGAGTCAAGTTGGGAATTGATAATTTCTTTTTTTACAGAAGATCAGTTTAGTATGCATTAAGTAAAGATTTCAACAGTTTGCACCCCCATAGAAACACAAAGTGAAATATATTGTTTGAGTACTCGTTATAGCATTAAATCTCAATGTACAGCACATTAAGGACAGAGATCCTACATGAGGAGTAAGTGCACAGTGACTCCTGTTGTTGACTTTACCAATTGACACTCCTGTCTATGGCATCAGTAATCTCCCTATGCTCCAGTCATGAGTTTCCAAGGCTATGGAAGCCCTCTGAGTTCTCCGACTCTTATCTTGTTTAGACAAGGTCATAGTCAAAGTGGAGGTTCTCTCCTCCCTTCAGAGAAAGGTACCTCCTTCTTTGAAGACCTGTTCTTTCCACTGGGATCTCACTCACAGAGATCTTTTGCCAGAGTGTCTTGGCTTTCCATGCCTGAAATACTCTCATGGGCTTTTCAGCCAGATCCGCATGCCTTAAGGGCTGATTCTGAGGCGAGAGTGCTATTTAGGACATCTGCCATTCTGTGAGTCTGCTGAGTATCTCACTTCCCATGTTGGATCACTCTCCCCTTTATTTATTCTATCAGTTAGTGTTAGCAGGTACTGGACTTGTTTATGTGCTCCCTTTGACTCTTAGTCCTTTCATTATGATCAATTGTGAACTGAAATTGATCACTTGGAATAGTGAGATGGCATTGGTACATGCCACCTTGATGGGATTGAATTGGAATCCCCTGGTATGTTTCTAACTCATTTTAAAAGCCCTTATAGGAGGGAATGACTGCTATATCCCAAGCAATCATGCAGGAACAACACAAGACTGCTCTTCTTCCATCAATCCAATCCAGAGAATAGATATCCATCCCGTGTCAAATCCCCCTGTCAGCAGGAAGGAGCCAGAAAGAAACCAGCACCCCACCTCTTTATCTATACTCAAGAGTCAGGATTGATGGAATAAGGACATAACCTCAGCCATTGAGGTTCTTGTTACCCTGCCTTCTCTCGAGAGTTCATTCTCACACCCTGTATTGTTCCCACCCCTGCCCCTGCATCGTCCCCAGGTTTGGAAGCCAGTGGGCCAACCTTGAAGAACCAGTATGGGGAAGCTCACCTCCGCCTACTGCTCCCCTCCCCCATTCCTACTGGGGTCCGGGCCCTCTGCAATGTGTTCAGTCAGTGTTCATGCTGGCAGTTGGTCACCCACCTCTGCGGATTTGTTTTCTCTGAATAAATTCTGTCTGGCTATGAGAAAAAAAAAGAAAAAAATTAAAAACAAAAACAATAATAAAACTTCCTTTCACTCATGGCCTGAACTGATAAGAACATGGATCTAAAAGTGGCACAAAGTCTTTTGAGTAGGGGCTTACACAAGAAGCAGGTGCACTGTGCCCTGTTTTCTCCTGTGAGTAAAAGCTGAATTCATGGAGTGAAGATTGAATTTACCAACCTGGGCAGATTACAAACACACAGGTTTTAATGTTTGCCATTAAATGACTATTGTCCATCTTGTCTAAGAAAGCTGGCCTTCCCACTCCTTAGCATAGTGAGATACGCACAATTCATGTGGGGGTTTCATGAAATTACTGACATGACAAGGTCATTCATTCATTCATTCATTCATGTGTTTATCATAGGAACTGAATTTTTCATTCAAAGACAGTCTTTCATGCAGACGCAACATATAAATAGGAACATGTTGAAGGTCCTAGAGTTCTGCCTGTTTTCAAACTGATCCTTGCAAACCTTAGGTCTCCAGAGCACAGCTTGAAAGCCACAGATCTGAGACAGATTTGCGTAGTGCTGTGTGAACAATGACCAGTTTATCCCTTGCAAAAGTTTATGGATGTAGCCAGATATTAATTCTCTTGTCTGTATGTGGAAAAATATATATACAGTGGGAAAATCACAGCATGGAAAATAATGATGTTATATTCTGGTTGTAACTTCATGTGTGAACACAAACACATTTTTCATGCTTTGAGTTCTCCTTTACATTATTTATTAAATGAAAAATTGGGACAGACATTTCCTTGTATCTTTTTAAATCAAATTCCTACCCTTGTCAAAGTACGACAAATTGGCATATGTTGTGCTCCTCCATTTTAACTCTAATATTCTAGAAGTCAGGGTCTATTCAGGAAGTTCATTATATTCACAAATATTATTTTGTCCTTAGTATCCCTTCCATATCTTTAGGACATGTTTATATGCACACTTACCTTCTGCTTCATAAATAATAACATTTTGGATGGATCTAGTATAACTTTTAGGAATACTTTTCCACTAATTTGGAATGTCATAATTTGCTAAAATGTTTTTAAATCTCAGTTCAAATACTTAGTGCCCTACTGATAGGTACTAAAGAATATATTTTCACACACACATGAACTGCTCCCTGAAATCAAGGATTATGCTACACTCTTACTTGTATATATGGCAGCATTTAACAAAAACCCACATATAGTAATTGCTAAATATTCTTGCTAATTAAATGAAATTGAATTTGTATGCTTACATAATAATATACTAAATCTATATATTATATATATACATATAATCATTATGTATCTTGAAGCCTTTTACAAAGTAGATAATGTGGTATCATGGTTTTCCATGATGTGACTTAATACACCTGAACTCAGATTACTCTCATTTAAGTCCTAGCTTGGATCAATTATTTGGATTTTATAAATTTCAATTTTCTTTGCTTTGAAAAAAGGATAGTAAAATGATGCCTACATTGTGCTGTCTTTGGGAGGTTTAATGGAAGTACATATTTTATTTAGTATAGTATCTTGTCCAAGATAATTAATATTAGCTAATGTCATATTTAAAAATAAAAAGTGTGGCCGGCGCCGCGGCTCAATAGGCTAATCCTCCACCTAGCACACCGGGTTCTAGTCCCGGTCGGGGCGCCGGATTCTTTCCCGGTTGCCCCTCTTCCAGGCCAGCTCTCTGCTGTGGCCCAGGAAGGCAGTGGAGGATGGCCCAAGTGCTTGGGCCCTGCACCCCATGGGAGACCAGGAGAAGCACCTGGCTCCTGCCTTCAGATCAGCGCGGTGAGCTTTCTCTCTGTCTCTCTCTCTCACTGTCCACTCTGCCTGTCAAAAAATAAATAGATAAAATAAAATAAAAAGTGCTATTCTCAATTTTGTAACTATCATTAAAAGAATGATTTGGGGAGAATGACTGCCAAACAATTTTTGTTTAAAGGAAAGTGCAAATAGTTAATATATGAAGATACTTTAAAAGTTTGTGGAAAAGTGAAACGAAAAGATAAGTTTATTTTGTTGCAAAACTATTTTGATATTCCTGAGTCGTCTTTTTCATAATACACATTTTTCACAAACTTTTAAAGGCTCCTTCTGTGTCCAAAAAGTACTTGTTTGTAAGTTACCTATTATTCTGAATTTTTAAGATATTCTCTGATTAAATTCTCATAGTTTGTGAGAGTCATTGTATCCACTTTACAGAGAAAGTAAGAAACTTAAAATCATACATCTGGTAACTCACAGTGGTGATAGTCAAAGACAAGTTTGAACTAAACTGTAATATGTCAAATTCCATAGTAATGATGGAATCTGCTGTTTTAAATAAGGGACCAAAGAGTTCACTATATTGTGATGAGTGCCGAGCTTGAGTTCCACCAGACATAGTAAGCTCAGAGGTTCTCCTGTGAGATGGTGTGAGTGTGAGACAGAAAAGAGGAAGAAGCAACAATAGCAAGATATACCAGATCACATCACAGCAGAGAAGCACTGATTCATCCATCCAACATTTTAATTTTAAATGTGGCCTTTTTTCTATACCCCTACAAAAAATTACTCAGAAGCTGCCTAACCCCCCTAAATTAAATAGAAATATATAACACGTATAGAACAATGCTGAAAATGTTGAGCCACCCCTGTCACTATGGCTTTTCTTTGTATCTCTCAGTAAGTCTAGGGCCTATATGTAGAAAGTAAAGAAATGGGGGGCCGTCACTGTGGCATAGTAGGCTAAGTTCCAGCCTGCAATGCCGGCATTCCATATGGGCACCGGCTCCTGTCCCAGCTGCTCTTCTTCTGATCCAGCTCTCTACTATGGCCTAGGAAAGCAGTGGAAGATGATTTTTTTTTTGACAGGCAGAGTTAGACAGTGAGAGAGAGAGAGACAGAGAGAAAGGTCTTCCTTTTCCGTTGGTTCACCCCCACAAGTGGCCACCGATCTGAAGCCAGGAGCCAGGTGCTTCTCCTGGTCTCCCATGCGGGTGCAGGGCCCAAACACTTGGGCCATCCTCCACTTTACTCCTGGGCCACAGCAGAGAGCTGGACTGGAAGAAGAGCAACCGGGACAGAACCAGCCCCAACCGGGACTAGAACCCGGGGTGCCAGCCCCACAGGCAGAGGATTAGCCTAGTGAGCCATGGTGCCGGCCATGCAAGATGATTTAAGTTCTCAGGCCCCCAGCAATACAGGGGACTCCTGGCTGCTGGCTTTGGATTGGGTCAGCTCTTGGCATTGTGGCCATTTAGGGAGTGAATCAGTGGATAGAAGACCTTTCTCTTTGTCTCTCCCTCTCTCTATCTGTAACTCTGCCTCTCAAATAAATAAATAAAATATTTTTAAAAGAGAAAGTAAGGCAATGATAGAATATAAAATATTTTATTCTTGATAGTAGGAGTTCAAATTGCCCGATATAATAAGTGAGGCATTGATAATGTGATTAATGTCCCAGCATTACAAGATCATACGAATGACTCTATGGGAGCAATAATATTATATTTTAGAAGAACATAGCCCTCTATTTAGCTATACAAAATGAGCTCACCTTCAAAACAAAAACTCTCCTAAAATTCGTGTGAAACCACAAAAGAGCCAAAGCAGTTAAAGTGGTCCTGAGCAAAAAAATAAAGCTGGAGATCAATACTTGAATTTAAAGAACACTACAGGACCAGCATTGTGGCATAGTGGGTTAAGCTGCCGTCCTTGATGCCAGTATCCCATATGGGTACCGGTTGATGTCCCGGCTGTTCTAGTTCCAATCCAGCTCCCTACTAATGTGCCTGGGAATCAGCGCAAAAAGGCCCAAGTGCCAGATGAGTTCCTGGCCTCTGGCATTGATCTGGCCTAGCTCTTACTGGTCTATTTATTTTTTTTATTTAGCCATTTGGGGAGTGAATCAGCAGATGGAACATCTCTCTGTCTTTCCCTTTCTCTCTATAACTCTGCCTTTCAAATAAACAAATAATTTTTATAACAAAATAAGAACACTACAAAGCTATAATAATAAAATAGCATGGTACTGACATAAAATCTGAAACACAGATCAGTGTAGTAGACTATTAATTAATCCACATGCATACCGAAACTGGTTTCCAAGAATAGTGCCAAAAACCTACATTGGAGGGAGGACAGGCTCTTCTCTACCATGGTGCTGACAAAACTGGATGTGCTAGATTCCTACTTCTCACCATATACAGAGGTCAACTCATGATGGATCAAAGGCCTTAAATTACAAAACTGCAAGAAGATAACATAAGGGAAACACTTTAAGATACTGGTGCTGACCAAGTTTTTTTTTTTTTTTTTTTTTTTTTTTTTTTTTTTTTTTTAATCAAGCCTCCAAAAGCACAAGGAGAAAACAGTAAAGCAAGACAAAAATGTAAAACTAGACAATTGGAATTGTGTTAAGATATGAAGACTCTTCTGAAGAGCAAAGGAAACAGTTAACAAAGTAAAGAGTCAACAGACAAAAAGGGAGAAAAGCTATTTGCAAGTCATTTATTCAAAAAAGGATTACAATACAGAATATATATAAGGAATTACAAAAATTCAACAATAGAAATATAACCAATCGGTTAAAAATAAGCAAAGGACCCAAATAGATAGTTCTCAATAGAAGAAATACAAATGGCCAACAAATAAATGAAAGAATGCTTAATATTACTAACCTTCAGCCAAATACAAATCCAAACAGCAGAGAGATATCACATCATCGCAGTTAGAATTGCTATCAGCAAAAACACAAAAAGTATCAAATACTGATAAGGATGTAGAGAAAGGAAAACTCTTATACACACTGAAGAGAATGTAAGTTAGTACAGTTAACATGTAAAACATTATGGATATTCTTTAAAATCTAGAAAGAGAAGTATCATGGGATTCAATAATCCCACTATGGGGTATATATCCAAAAGAAATGAACTTATTATATATCAAAGAGAAATCTGCCTCACCATTATTATTTCAATATTATTCACAATACCCAAGGTATGGAATCAACTAGGGTATAGAGAAAAATGTGGTATATATACATAATGGAATATTATTCAGTTATAAAAAAGAATGAAATTTTGTCATTTGCAGCCAGATGGGTGGAAGTAGGGGACATAATGTTAAGTGACATAAGCCAAACACAGAGAGACAGAGAAATACTGCACATTTTCCCTCATACGTGAAAGCTTAAAAATGTCAAACTGAACATAAAGTAATAACTATTAGAGGTTGGGAGAGGTGGGGGGATAGTGAGAGATTGCATAATGTATACCAAATCGCAGTTACATAGGAGCAATAATTTCCTAACGATACCACAGCACAGTAGGGTGACTATAAATTCACAATAATCTATTATATATTTTTTTAGCAAATAGAAAACAAGAATTCCAAGTCTCCAATTATAAAAATTGATGAAGAATGGAACTGTTAATTACATTGATTTGATCAATACACATTGTATAAGTGTATTAAAATGTCTAAACCACCTAAGGATGTTAATGAAAAATTTAAATATTTTTTCAAAAGTATGATAAAATATTTTTGAAAAATAAATAAATAAAATCCCAAAGTAAACCTAAGTAAAAATTAATATATTCAGTGTGGTATGTGGTGCAGTGGTTAACTCACCAATTGAGACACTCATTAGAGTGTCCTTTATTAGAATACCTGGTTTGAATTGCAGCTTTCTGCTAAAACACACCATGACGATGGTTCTCGAACTGACGATGGCTCAAGAACTTGTGTCCCTGCCTCTTGCGTGGGAGCCCTAAACTGAATTCTGCTATCCTGGAATTAGCCTGGCCCAGCCCTGGCTGTTGCAAGCATTTGGGAAGTGAATTAATGGATTCAGGATCTCTTTCTGTGTCTGTATCTCTTTTATTATTATTATTATTTGACAGGTAGAGTTATAGACAGTGAGAGAGAGAGAGACAGAGAGAAAGGTCTTCCTTCTGTTGGTTCACTCCCCTAATGGCCGCTATGGCTGGTGCTGCGCCAATCCGAAGCCAGGAGCCAGGTGCTTTCTCCTGGTCTCCCATGCAGGGGCAGGGGCCTAAGCACGTGGGTCATACTCCACTGCCCTCCCAGGCCACAGCAGAGAGCTGGACTGGAAGAGGAGCAACCGGGAGTAGAACCCCGGCATCCATATGGGATGCCAGCACTGTAGGCAGAGGATTAGCCAAGTGAGCCATGGCGCTGGCCCCATGTGTGTGTCTGTAGCTCTGCCTTTGAAATAGTAAACTAATTAAAAAAGAAAAAATAACAATCTCAAATTCATTTTAAAAATTAATAATACATAACAATCCTCTGCCATGTGAATCATACGGGGGAATCATAATAGCCTCTTCGAGTATCTGATGTTGACTTCACTTCTTTAACAAATATTTTTTGAGCACTATATACCACGCATAGTTATAGGTGCTTTTTATGCTAATGTACAAAATAAGCAAAGTTCTTGCTCTTGTGGAGCTTAAATTTTAGTGAGAGAAGCAGAAAACCAATATATCAGTCAAAGTGTGGCATAAAACACAGTACCAAGGGCCAGGAGGAAAAATAAACCAGGGTAAAGGGCTAGAGGGTGCTGGGCTTTGTAAGAGAGGCAGTTGATATCTTATAGCATGTAGTCAGGGATGTCGCTTTGATGAAGAAACATTTAATTAGAAAGCTGAAAGAAGTGAGGGAGTGAAGCCTACTGCTGATATCAGTGGGAAGAGCATATTAAGTGGAGAAATCTGCAGGTGCACAAGGCCTGAGACAGTAGTGTGGTTGCTGTGTCCAAACCACAGCCTGAAGACAGAAGTGATTGCAACAGAGTGTAGGAGAGGGGAATTCAAAGATCTGCTATTTTAGATACTCAAGCTTTAAAATGAGTAGTTAGTTATTGGTCTATGAAATGCAAGGATGGATAGTGCTAATGTAAAAGGTGAAGACATTTCAGGAAATCTTTGCTCCAGCCAAGCCTTGTCTTCCTCACTCTAGCATCGTGAAGTTAGAACTAGCGATGAAGCACTGGTCAGCCAAAGTCGCAGTCTGACACTTCACTGGCAAGTAATTACAGCAGTCGTATATATGGGTGTAATTTAAGCACTTTAGAACTTTAGACAATAATTTTAAATGATTGTATATTTTGTGAACAGAGCTTTGCTTCAGTTGGATGTGGCAAAGAAATTATGGTGCCATCAAGAAAAAAGTTCATCGGTGGATGGAAGACCTCTCTCTCTCTCTCTCTGCCTCTGCCTCTCTGTAGCTCTGCCTTTTAAATAAATAAATCTAAAAAAAAAAGAAAAAAGTTCATGTTGAACACTTTCCAAACAGTCCAGTCAGGCTAATAGTTGAGGCAGTTCATAGTCTATTCATTTGGTTTGAGACATATATTCCAACTCTCCACATCTTAGTTGATTCAATGATCAATTCCTCATATGACTTGGGAAACATTGTATGAAATATTTTTTTCAACTGACTATTCACGACTGATTTTTCATCTTTCTAATTGCTAATGAAGCTTTTTATCTTTGTATAAAGAAAGTGCTACGAATGATAAGTTCACAGACATGATCACTTCTTGTTATTAAATTGCCTCAGTGCTTGGTCATTGAAATACCAGGACCCTTTCAAAAGTGCTATGTATTAGATGTTTCCTGGTTGAGGAAATGAAGATTCCACACAGAATGGAGCATTGCAATATTCTTTTTGAAAAATCTGTTTTCCTTTGATTATTTTCTTACTGGAATTGATGTATTTACATTTCATTAATAAATAAATGATTATTTTAATTGCCAAATTAGCATACTTTTTTTGTGCTCCAGGAGCAATGGAAGACACTTAGGAGTCATCGGCCAACCTGTCATAACACAATGTCTTTTGGACCATGGGTGACTACATGTCTGCTCCATCCTGACCACCTGCCTTATGAGAGGAGGAAAGGCACCAGCAGAAAACAGATCAGATGGCAGAATTTGGGAAGGAGCCAGTTTGAAGAATGTGAGATTCTACTGAATGCATTATCAAAAGGTCCCATATTGAACTTTTTTGAGCATGCAGGTGAGATGGCTGGGTAGTTAACTGCCTGAACTTGGTTCAAATAGTTAAACTAATGGTTGTACTGGTCATAATTTCAGTGAGATTTTATAAACCCCTTTGTAGGTTTAGTGAGTTTTTTCATTTAAGTTTTCTTAAAAATTCCAAAGAAATTCAAAGGTCCGAAATCCAGGATTTGATCATGAAAAGTGGCCCATAGGTGTTTGATTAAAATGATGAAGTGCTGTGACTCTGTTATGCTGTTCAGCCTGACCCCACCTCTCAGGTTCCCTAAGTGCTGATTCTTATGTGGGCTCCTAAATAAAGAACCATGTTCAAAGTCATATCCTACAGAGCCAAATTTTAAGGGCTGCAGGGAATTAAGCTGGAGTTTTCATCTAAAGTTTTACTTAAATGAAATCATCGGATTATTTCTGGGAAAGGTGAAGAACTTAGTCTTCAATTTGTTTAAATGGGGTTGAAGGAAGGGAAATTTTTTGAGATTCATTAGGAGCCTAAATGCACCAAGGAGGGCTGTAAAATACACTTTATTGAATCTCATTTAGATTGGAAGCAGAGGAACATCTGTAACTACTCTGAAGGGGACTCTGGAAGAACTTTTCATGAGTAAACTGGGATTGTTGCTTTTAATTATTCCACTGTATAGATTATTCCATATCACGTATGAAGAGCTTACTCAGCTACCACCTCCAGGCCACATCACTGAAAGACCAGAGGAGAGTTTTTCAGTTCCCTTTGCTTGTGTTCTGTAATTTAAAGTATGATTTTGAAAGGAACTGAGGCAAGTACAAATATGATTTGCTTGCAGCAATGACCTGCTGAGGAATCCCTTAGTAGGTTTACTTTCCTGTGTATGCATCATTTTGCAAGACCTGGTAACAGATAGGTTGTTTAATTTCACACTGCAATCTCAAGGCTTAATGACATTTTCTTCCTAAGAACTGCAAGTGTGTAATCTTGTTTTGGAATTCCTCTGTAGGTTTTTTACAAAATTAAAGTAAGTATAGCCAGCCACTCTGCCTGCAAAATCATTTCTTAAATCATTTAATCTAGAATCTCATTAGGTATTTTGTTTTTGAGGATACCAACATTAAAAAATAAAATGATGTCTTAAGCCTCAAAGCAGTGGGGTTAATGGTCCCTGCACATTTGTCAACACATGCTTCTGTGTTTGGTAAGGAAAAGTGGCCGCTCCACAACTTTTGCTTATGTCAATCCTTCTTTGGTAAAGAACACGCTTAATGAAAGAAAGGTCATCATTCTGTTCTACCCTTTTTCCTGATCAAACCTGTAAAACCAGAATAGATAATGACACATAGATCAACTGACCATTTCTAATGCCTTTTCTCCTTACTGGACCCATCTTAATGAATCATTTAAAACTGCTGCTAAATAGAAAAGCATCAGCATTTGAAAAAAAAAGTGCTACATGGATAAAAGAATTCTCATTTCAAAATATAAAAACTTTTCCATACTTCAGATATAATCATTGAACAGGAGCTGAAAGTGTCTCCAGTCCACACAAAACATTGCTTAAACAATGTTAGTAACTGGTGACAACAAAGTCACTGGCGATCTTTGCATAGTTTTTTAAAACTCCACTTAACTTGGGAATAACTTGGCTTTTATGGAAATTCACTAAATTGTGTCTTTCTCTACTTTGTTTACTGCTAGGAAAGCTGAATTTTGGGGTGAACAAGCTTGGAATCGGTCACTCTGGCATGGCAGATTTTATTATGGATGCCTACGTGGTCTTCAGTAAGAAACTTCTCGACTCCCTGGGAAGAAAGCATATGACTAAATTTCAGCAGTTCAGTTTTTACATTAAAATATGGCCAGTGAGGAGTTCCAATCTGTCAGGGAAAAGTGGCCATGCGGCTGGAGTTCTCATTTTACTTTGGGGGTCTTGCATTTGCCAAGTGGTCAGCCAGCTGTCCAGGCTTTTAAAATGAGGAAACTGAAATATCTGAGATGGAAATTGAACTAGAAATGTTTCATAGGCATTAAACCTGAAGAGTATTTAATAAAATATGCTGTCAGAAATTTGTAGTTTCACTAAATGTTTCCTTAAATTCCCTGTAAACGGGTAAGCAATCTGGACCCCCCAAAGCTTGGGAAACATTGGCACTATAAGGAGAGGTTGGGTACCAGGCTAATTGGCCTTTAAAATTCACTGCTGCTGTTCAATGGGTGAATCTTAGCTTTGTTATCTGTAAAATGAGAACGATAATAATACTTCACTTGAAAAAAAAATGTGTTTTATTTAGAGTAAAATCCAAAGAACCTGCAGCTAGAAGACAACAAATTACAATTAACTAGTTAAAGGAATCTTAAAGGCATAGCAGCGAGGGGCTGCGATGCGAAAGCAGATAGTGTTTGCTTATTAGCTTGCACTGAAAGAAGTCATAATTTCAGACGTGTAAAATATCAATGAACAGAACAGAAGTTTGTCGTTCCATCTGACGAAGCAGCTTCGACGTTAAGCTCCAAACCAAAGAGAGTTCCTTGATAACGAGATGTGGTTTGTCTTCCCCACTTTTGGGGGGGATCCGTGGGGAAGGCTGCAGGGAAAGTGCCAGCCAGTCACGTTGGCAGGAGATAAATAACCAGTTCAGTCTGTGATTCTTGTTAAAATGCAGACATTGGAACAGCTCTGGAACTCGCTGCCACCGCTCCCTCTACCGATCTCTTTTGCATCTCATTGGCATTTGAGGACGTTAATTGACTCATTATTGCAATTCATATTCAGGAAAGGAAGTTGATTAAGGAAGGCAGATGCAGGCTCTCCAGACACAGACATGGCTGCCTTGTTTGTCCCGGCAGTTTACTTGAGTTATTAAAATACTTAGGAAGCTCTAGCCAGAGGGACAGGGAACGTGGCCCACGAAGTGTCACCCTCTCGGAATAGGTTTTTACTAAAAATACTACAATTTTGAATAACTTTGCCTTATCCTTATCGTGGGGCCCCAGTAAGCAAAGTCCTTTCCTGAGCTCTTTGATACTAACTACAACCACTTCATTTTGCTTGAATTGCTCTTCTGGAAAATTGGTTTCTGATACTTGTGTTTTATCAAGGAATATTTTACAAGCAATTAAGAAATATCTTAGATTCCACTGAGTTAAAGAACATTTAAAAATTACCATCAGTGATGAACTTTTGTAAATAGTTTCTAATAATTCTTCTATATTGCAGTTCTCATGTTTGGTTAAGCAGGATGTGATGGACTTACAGCTCAAACACAGCTCATTACTCATTTCGGTAGTTATTTCCTTTGTTACTTTGCTCCTTTCTAAGTAATTGAGCCAGTTTCCATTTTTATATCTCATATTGATGTAGACAGTTGCTTATACAAAGATATATGTGGGTTAAATAAGAACTTTTTAGTTTTCATGTTGTAATAACTAGTATTTTGAGTACACTGAGAAGTATTTTTAACAACTGATTATCAGTAATATGACAAATTCAGAATTTTGAGGTATATCTTTGAATATAAAAATATAATTCACTTGCTGTCCTTTTTGTTGAATTTACTTAATAGTAGTTTTGAGAAAATTAAATTTTTCTCTCCATTCTAAATGTGAAAGAATTGTTCAGGCCTTACTATGATTATTTTATTTACCTAAGATGAACAGAATTCACTTCATTAGGAGTTCCTCTAAAGTAACTAATCTTACATTAAGAGTAATCATTATTGCCACTTAATATTTTTCCTTCATCAACAGTTTATTGCTCAGAGTAGCTAATTTTACACCTTTTGCTTGATTGTGTTGACCAGACTTATCAGGAATGTTCTGGAGAAAATAAGTAATTCTGAATTATCATAGTGTGACTGAAAGAGATTCATGAGATGGGGTTAAAGGATGGGCAGGAATCTGATTGGGAGGGCTCTGAAAGTCACATTCAGGAGTTTTCATTTTATTCTATGAATGGCTTAGAGCTTATGAAAGTCTTAGCAGAGCAAAAGTGAACATGTAACAGCACGTGGTGACCAGAGAGGTTACTTAGGCTGATGATGTCTCAGAGAGCTAATCCTGTTCCAAGCAGTCTGATATATCATGAAATGGAAAGCTTAGAGGTGAGATCCTAGGGCAATGGATTAGACAGGTATGATAAAATGCCAAAGGCATAATTACCATCCTCAAAGAAGAGACAATAGGCATAGAAAGCAGGGTATACATGTTTGCAGGAGTGGAGACAGAAAACTCTGGGAAGTGGAGTCAGATTGTCCTGGGATCAGGCTCCAGAAGGAGGTGTACACAGCTCAGCTTTCTGCAGGACAAGGTCATGTTTCCTGGTGGAGGCTCCCTTAGCTGTGAATGCAACATTTTGTAAGGAAATCAGTACGCAATGCTGGAGATGCCAGTTGATGCTTTAATCAAACACAAAAGTAGACAACTGTTTCCGTCAACTCTTAATCGCATGCTTGTAAATACTTTTAACCTCAGGGTCTCAGGGTTTTCTGCATTAACCAGCTGACATTTCTTGCAAAGGGAAATAATAGGAGATTTAATTCAAATAGAAATCAAGCAATTGTTTAATTTGCAAAATAAATGTCTTCCCAGGGGTCCAACAGGGTTTGTAGAAATGGATACTACAATTATAAATTCCCATGTGTCAACATAAACAGAGATAACTAAACACAACAGACTATATTAAATAAAGAAAGCTCTAGAAAGACTTCAAGCCCATGTACTCATCCGAATGTTATTTTTATTTGTTGAGTGTTTCCTAGCTGTGCAGGCTGATTTATCTGCAACACAGATTGCTGTCCCAGACACTAGATCATCCCTCCAGAACAAGAGTTGCCTCTGATTTAGGTGACTTATTCAAGGTCACTGAACATGAGGGACATGGTGGAGGATATTTCAAAGGCTTTTGAGTTCCAGGCTGTTGCTTACCCACTGAACCTCACAGAAGAAACTGTAGAAAATCTGCAGATCTATTTATCTACATATTTTCTTTGGCTGAAACTGTGCATTTATAAAGTGATTCTTGCACTCATGTCATGGTCCCTGCACTTCCAAGCAGTTAAAAGGAATTTTACTCAGGCCCAGATAATTCATGTTTTAGAATTATTCTGGGGTTTTATGACTTGACATAGAGGGACCTGTAGAGTCTGTAGCGTAAAAGTCACAGAGAACAGTTTGAAAGTGAGAACAACAACCAAAGATATCAGGTATTTTACCTGTTTCAATGAAAATGAGTGGCAGAGAAGCCCTAAATTTTTCTAAAATGGTCCCATTCATGCCTTTTATCAGAAATCATATAACACAAAATTCCAGGTAATATTCCAGGTATATTTGCTTCTAGAATGCTTGCCTGCCTTCCTCATCTCTCCTATAATAGCACATTTACAACCAGTTCACTGGTGACAAGCAGAGTTTAACCAGAGAAACAGAAACCACTGTAGACTTCTGAAAGAAAGGATTTTAGTTTAATTCAGTGTCACACAGGTTATGGAAGAGCTGAAAGCCACACAAGAGATGATGAGACAGAAGGCATCACCTCAGAACTGCTGGAACAAAGGAAATGTTGTTTTCAGAACTCAGAAGCCAGCACCATCCCAGGGAACTTGAACCTTGTGGGGAGTTGACCAATGGGAGCTGGAGGCATGAAAAGCACTGTCCGGTAGACGCTGAGACAAGGCTGGGGAATGTTTTCACTTCCCTTTCACTGTCCGACCTTCTATCAGGAACTAAAGCCTGGAAAACATGGGGCCGGGATTGTGGCCTAACAGGTTAAGCTGCCACTTGCAAAGGCATTTGGACACCAGTTCGAGTTCTGGCTGCTCCACTTCCAATCCAGCTACCTGCAAGTGTGCCTAGAAGGACAGCGGAAGACTTCCCAAGTCCATGGGCTTCTGTGCCCATGTGGAGAACCCGATGAGGATTCTAGCTACTGGCTTTGGCCTGGCCCAGCTCCGGGCCATTGTGGCCATCTGAGGAGTGAACCAGCATATGGAAGAATATCTTTCTCTCTCTCCCTCTGACTCTCCCTCTCCCTCTGCCTCTGCCTCTCTCTCTCTCTCTCTTTCTCTCTCTAACTCTGCCTTTTGAATAAATAATTATTTTAAAAAGTAAACTAAAATCTGGAAAACATACATTCCTGAAATGCAGAATAGAGGAAGACAGGTGAATTTGAGAGCAAATAAGCAATCAGCTGTTATCTCATCCTTGAAAGGGTTCACCTAACACAGAATTCTGGTGTTTTTTTTTTTTTTTTTTTTTTTAATCTGCTTAGTTTCCTTCCTACAGATAGAAATAGATCTTAATTTTCTATGCCCTGGAATGTTCCCATCCAAAGTGCATTTATTTTGAATAGAAGTTAGGCCAGAACATCTGGGGGAGGAGAAATTCAGGGACAGTTGACATAAGGGTAAGAGGTGACATGGTTACCTAGAGCAAAGAGCTTTACCAGTAGCCAGCAGTCCCCTTCTGGATCCTGGCTGCTCAGCAGCTTTCTGTTTTCATTATAAACCAAGCCTCTTTTCTTTTGTACAGAGAGCTCTTTGAGAATATGATGGCCGCTTTTTAAATATGCATGCTGAAAAAGTCTTGGATATGATTTCAAGGCAAAGCCTTAAGCCTGGCAGATCTGATGTGTCTAATTGAGCCTAGAGGTGTTGTATTATCTGGGATGGGAAAATCCTGTTCTTTTCATGGCTGCCTCTCGGCTGAACTCCTTAATAACTCTTTCAAGGACCGTAGGATTTCAAGCTGGGTCTTGGGACAGAGGGAGATTGTATGTTAAATAGTGTGTGTATGTGTTCATATGTGTTTTCCTTAAAGGGCATTTTTTTAAGATTTATTTATTTATTTGAAAGGCAGAGTTACAGAGAGGTAGAGGCAGAGAGAGAGGGAGGAAGGTCTTCCATTGCTGGTTCGAACCCCAGATGGATGCAACGATCAAAGCTACGCAAATCCAAAGCCAGGAGCTTCTTCCAGGTCTCTCACATGGGTTCAGGGGCCCATGTACTTGGACCCTCTTCTACTGCTTTCCCAGGCCACAGCAGAGAGCTGGGTTTGAAGTGGAACAGCCAGGACTCAAACCAGTGCCCATATGGGATGTTGGCACTGCAGAGCAGGGCTTTAACCTACTGTACCACAGAACTGGACCCTCTTAAGGAACATTTTAAAACTCAAAAAGTACACAGAGATAATGTCCTGGACATTCCCCCAAGAGATGCAAAGTGTATGTGTGTGGTAGATAAGATCATTTTTGGGTTTATAGAGTACACAAACACAAATGTAAGTGTAGACATATATTACAGGAAGAAAAATTTCTTCCAAAAATGATTCCTCTATTTCCCTCCCATGGCTCTTCTAAAAATGCCATAGTGGTTCTTCAAGAATAGAAATTATACCCGTCTTGGTTTCTATATTAAATTATGTGGTGGTTTTCCTATGCCAGAAGTGAAGCTTCCCAGAAATGGCTACTTTTCCTAGGAAAAAAATACACACAATGAATACATAATAAACAGCTTATATCTTTCTTTTTCTGAATGATGATTCTATATGCTAAGTTTTGTGAATGACATTCTAAAACATGACTATGATCTCTACAACTGAAGATTCATCATAAGATCATGGGATGACAGCTCTGGGAGGAACCTCAGACCTTACCCATTGCAACTGTTCCTGTTACATTAGGGGGCATGCAGACTTCAGGAGGGAATATTACTTGGCAACCATGGGTCACTTCTATTTACTCTCTTACCATTTTCATATCTATACTTGAAAAACAAAGTGCCTGGTTATCTTTTTAGCAGTAATAGGGTGAATTTATAATGGATGATTATTTTCAATTTTCTACTGAACTTTTTGATTGAAGATAGCAATCAGACAAGTCCATAAACAATGAAAATAAATATCCATCAATGTGCTGTCCTTTGTCTCTTTGCACAAGTACATAACACAGATTGCCAGGTCTTGAAAAGGATGGCTTGGGTTCACACTCCTGTTTTTAAGAGTCAAACATGACTGAAGAGGGACTGTTGGTGCTTGCCTAACTTTGTCAGGCCTCATTTTCTTTATCTGCAAAATGAGCACAATCAGAGCACCTGCTCCATATGGTAGTTAAATGAACCATGGAAAGAAGTTAGTGGCACATAAATAAATGCCAGCAAGCATTCATAGGTACCAAGGTATACTAAACAATTTACATTGTCCAGAAAGGGAATTGGAAAACATGGCCCTAACGGTAAGCAATTGGAAACACTAAACCTTGCATTCGGCCCAAATTCATAGCTGATTAAAGATGGACAGAAAAAAAATTTCCATTTGAGAAATTCTTAAATTGAGTTATGAAACAAGATTCAAGTGATATAAGAATTATTCTTTATCAATAAAGAGTTTATAATGTTAAAAGGACTTACTAGAAAATAAATAAAAATTATTTACTGCCTATAACCCAAAGCCCCAAGCCTATCTTGACGGGAACCTTATAAGCCACACCTAAAGAAGATTCTGGAGTGGCTGAAATGGTTGGAGGTGCTGAGATGAGATGGAAAATCCCATTTTACTTCTTTAGAAGCAGAGATTTTAACCAATTTTTTTTTCTTTTATGATCAGTCTTGCTTGTTGTCTTCAGCTTGGCAAAATGTGGTCACAAGAATGCCTTCTTCCAGTCTGCCTCCCTGCAGGGCTCTCTAAGCCTTAAATCACAAAGAGGGAAACTGTTGAAATTGTTTCTCTTAATCTCAAGATTTTTTTTTGTTACTTTTGCTGTGGCAAAATGCATTCATTCAAGCATAGTCTCCTCAGCACTCTAGATACCATTTTGCACTGAATTTTTAAAAGCAAAAAAAAAAAAAATTGGCCGATTAGCAAATACAACTTCTTGTGATTTTGTTCCAATAATCTTGGCAAATTGTGATACTGTAAACCCAGAAAATTAACACTGCCAGAGAAACAGTCTGATTTTATCTGGCATGATCAAGGTTTCTCAGTGAGAAAATGTGCAATTTCCTAAGGCCTCTGACAGAAAGACACTCCCAGACCTTTTCAAAGGTTTTCAGAAGTTATTACTTGAGATTAACTATGGCATGAACAAAAAGGTTGGAAGTCTTGTTTGTAGTTAGCCCGTGGCTGTGCATTAGCAAGTTCTCTCTTCAACGATAAGTATTAGAGTTCCGGGTGCTAATGAGTGAAGGTTAGCCAGAGGGAATGAGAATGAGGGGAGCAGAAGACTGAATCACTCTTCACGGGGTGAAAGAAGCATTAAAATAAAATATCAATAAGTTTCAGAAGTCAAATCATGTTTTAATCCATGCCTTCAAAATCAGCAGAAGAAGTCCTATTGACGTTCCCAGCTGCAAGAGTAGAAGTCTGGTTTCACATTTGCATGATTTTGAAGGTCAAATGCCTGCTATCCAAGTCTTACTGATCCATATGGACTAGAAATGCCACAATATGCAATCGTCATGAAGGCAGATTGTCTCCTGTAAATCTGTCCTTTCTGTAACACATTCAAAATGTACCGTATTGGCTGGATTATAAATCCTTTCAGGAAATGTGTGCACATTTGTAGAGGCAGCTTCATGTTGATGGATGATGGCGTTGGTGTTCAGAGAACCCTTAAAATAATTTATCATATGTATAAATCTGGTTTTGCATGTGTCTGGCTTTCCTGTGGCCCAGGTACACCTGTAACTCAAAATCCTTTTACCATAAGTGAATAAAACCATCTTTGGCCCACTGTGGTTTCTGCAGACATGGAACCTGAGAATTTTGTTTTATTTGGGACCTCAGCTTTATTTGTTAAGTAAGAATTTACTTAAATGAATCTTTGAAGTTTTGATCAAATTTAGCTCTATTTTTTTACTTAATGGTAATGAATGTCTCTAGTATGTTCAAAATATCATTCACTTGATAATTATTTAAGTATATGTATTTTCAGAAGCATAACCACTGAATAAAAAAAAAGAAATTAGTTTGATGGTGAATTCCAAAGCATTACATGGTATTTTGGAAAATTAATAACTTTTGCATAGCGATTTTTGTGCATCTTCTAGTATGTACTAAGCATTATGAAAACCACCAACTTCGAGTATTCTCCAAGCAACTTACTTCACTTAAATACAAACACAAAATATTCTTCCTTCTGTCCTAGAGATCGTCTATCTTTCATAGCATTATTGAAAGTAGTATTTTCCATACTTCTCATAGATAAAGTATACTCATTTCAAGGAAAACACAGCAACTACCGTCCTTTAAAAACAGTGAGTTCTGGGGTGGACATTTGGCCTAGCAGTTAAGATGCTGCTTAGCACTCTTGCATCCCAGAATGGGTTCGAGTCTCAGCTCTGAGCTCCAGTCTGGCTTCCTGCTAATGTGGTCCCTGGGAGGCAGTAGATGACTGCTCAGATACTCGGGTCCCCGACGCTCCTGTGGGAAACCCAGAGGAAGTTTCAGGCTCCTGGCTTCCACCCGGAATAAGTGATACCTTACTTTGCTGGCTGTTGCAGTGATTTGGAGAGGGAACCAGCTAATGGGAACTCTCTCTGTCTCTTAAATAAATGCTTATTTGAAAATGTGAGTATTGTAGGATATAACAAATCAGAGAGCTTGCTTTCTAAATAAATGCCCTTATAAAACACAGAGAGAAACAAGTCCAAATTCAAGTAACTAAACAGAATCAAATGGTGAGTTCGTGACTGCCCTGAAGCCACGAGTAGGGCTTGAAGGACTCTCAGAGGCACGTGGGTGCATTCATCTCGAAGCACAATGCCTCACTCTGCGGCAGACGAGTACATGGGAAGCTGAATAGCTGGTTTTCACTTCTTGGGTTGTTTTGTCCAACTGATGTCTTGTTTTGCACTTTAACTGGTTTACTGCTGGCATTTCCCAGAAAGTAAGGTATCACATTCATTTATTCATGCATTCCACAAACTTGCAGAGACTTGGATAGATGGCAGGGACTCCATGGTTTACAATGTAGTATAGCATGGACATTCAAAGGGCTTTCTAATAGAACGATGTCCCACGTTTCTCCAAATCATCTTAAAATACGATACACCCTGCAGCCTCACTACCTGGTCTGGAAATCAGCTGCACCACCTTCCTGCTCATGCTCAGGAGAATTACTCTCTGCTGCACCTTTCTCATACGTAAAATTAAATTTTACATATAAATTTTAAATAATTAAAAATTATTCCTTGCCTTATACAATTGCTGAGATGATGAATTAATTAAGTTCATCAATTGACATTACTTGAAAATTTTCAAATCATGCCAAGCACATAAGAAGTGTTCTATAGGCTGGCGGCGTGGCTCACTAGGCTAATCCTCCACCTGCGGCACCGACACCCCGGGTTCTAGTCCCAGTTGGGGCACCGGATTCTGTCCTGGTTGCTCCTCTTCCAGGCCAGCTCTCTGCTGTGGCCCAGGAGTGCAGTGGAGGATGGCCCAAGTCCTTGGGCCCTGCACCCACATGGGAGACCAGGAGGAGCACCTGGCTCCTGGCTTCGGATCGGCGGGGTGCGCCAGCCGTAGCAACCATTTGGGGGTAAACCAACAGAAGGAAGACCTTTCTCTCTGTCTCTCTCTCTCTCTCACTGTCCACTCTGCCTGTCAAAAAAAAAAAAAAAAGAAAAAGAAAAAAAGAAGTGTTCTATAAGAAAGAGAAAGAATTATTGTCATTATCTGGCCACCATCAAAAACAAAAGTGCTCTACACAGCGAGCCTCCAGGACAAGAACTCTTAATGTTGCTTTGATCTCTTCCCATTCCCCCACCTGTCCTTCTGTTCTCCCCAGAGTATCTCGGTTTGGCATACACTGTAATGGCTATTTCTGCCGACAGCACAGTTAGCAGTCTGGTGATGAAATCAGGGCAGTTTGAGATGTCGCACACTCACTGGTTACACTGCACAAAGCCTAACAGTTTGCTTTCTGTTTTTAAAGAAGCGTTTCGTTTAGCCATACTTGTGGCGGCACATGGAATTGAAAAGAGGCATATGGAGACCAGCATGGGAAGCCTAACAAACACTTCAGAGTGGCTTAAAAACTATGCTAATCAGTTTGGGAAACCATGTTTTAATTTTTTTTAAATAATCATTAAAAAAATCCTCTCTCAAACTTAAGGTGATTTGTAAGGAAGTATAATCATTGTTGACATCGCCTACACACTTTGGTTTCCCTCTGTTATGCGAATGTTAGAAATAAAATGGAATAATATAAAAAGGAAGAAAGAACCCTCTTGACCTGTGGTTTGGGAGAGCAGAGATGAACCCAGTGCGGGGAAGTGGGGACAACAGCCCAGGGTCAGAGAGGCTTGCAGAAGTCCTCTGGGAGGCAGAGACGCAACCCCAGCTCACACCACTCCTCCCTCTGCAAGAAGACGCTGAGCATTACCTGGAAACAAGGGAAGCATCAGCTGAACAGACCTTTATAACAGAATGTGCATCTGCCAAGACAAAAATACACGACAAGCTTCTGGTGCTGGCACGCTGACAGTATGAGCAAGCTGTCTTAGTAGTGATTTTGCAAATCATTTGAGTTTAAATTCTATATAGGCCGTGGGGCCCCTGGAGCATCACTTTCTATATTTGGCCTCCTCATTTAGCTATGTTTGGAATAAATAGGCTATGGGTAAAAATCATGCCCTTTAAGAGTTTTGCATACACAGACGAGTTCTGCATATGTATCATAGGTGAATGGAGTAACTGATTCAAGTCTGTGCATGCACACACACACACACATATACGCAGGCTTTCTAAGTGTATTTTTAAATTGTTTTCCTATGTGACTTTTTCTCTCTCTTTTTTTAAGTTCAGCTCTCTGGCACTCAGTAACCCACAAGCTGCTGTTTCTTTTTCCAATGAAGTTCAGCTTGATGGAGGGGCCAAGAAAAATGAGCCCAACTGATGACTGCGATCTCAAAAGAAAATATGCTTTTTATCAGAGACCACATGTTGCCGATGCCAATTAAAGTAAAACTGGGAGATTTTATCAGATCCCAACCTGGAGAGGAGAAACGATGTGCCAAGGATAAGAAAGGAGAAGTATGCTTCAGGTGGAATTGCCAGGATGTCCATTTGAGATGAAATGCAAAAATTTAAGGTGGGAAGCAAAATACACGCTGCAGATTGAGCAGTTTGTTCACCATCTAGATAAGTCATTGTTCAGAGGCAGTGCGTGCATTTTGATTTCAGTTGCTCTAGATGAATTCCTGGCTCTGCCACTGACTGCTGAAATCATCGTTGCATCTCGGAGCCATTGTTTCCTCATTTGTAAATCAGGAGTGGAAAAGTCCTGTTGGGTTTCAGGAAGTAACAGTGTGGATTAAGGCACGTCTCTTACAATATTTACTTGGTAAATGTGGAGAGAGAGAGAGAGAGAGAGAGAGAGAGAGAGAGAGAAGGAGGAGAGAGAGAGATTAACAGATTAAATGTGTGGATAAATACATTAATAGGGAGATAATATTTAAGATGTAAGTTATAGGCATCCATTCAGACCCATTCATCTTACAAACATATCTACTATTATGTTCATCATTGTGGTGTCTTCTAAAGATTGACAAATAGTACTGTAGCTTTTGGCATGTTCATATTGTTTTTTCCTGATATCAATTAATACCCTATTCATGAGATCATCTGATTACACTCCATCAACAGAAAGCACTTTTTCTATTAGCATGGATGGTGTAAGGTTTCAAAGTTAGCTTCACTCTGAGGTTACTCTGCCTTAGTCCTTAGCATTCTTAAACTGCTTTTGTCAACTTTGAAAGATGATTTTAAAAGTCAGCCAAGAAGAACTACTGAAAATTGTTTGCACCCATTATATAGTAAAGATGTGTTTCTTGCTCCCTTCCCTTCTGGTGAGTTGAATTGCTTTTATATTTTTAAAAACTACCAGGAGTTTCTTAGATAAATGATCTGGGTCTTTAGTCCTAAAAAATGGGTAAAAGAGCTAAAATTCACAAATGAAGGCCTAGAAATCTTAGGATTTCCAAAGTGTTTAATTTAATAAAGTTTTAGAACTAGGTAAAAGTAATCATCTAAGAAGTTGTATCATAAATAACCAGGATGGAGGAAGATGTATTAATTGTAATATGAAATATAAGATATACTAATTATGATGTGTAGTATGTAGTAATTACTATATACAATCAGGTATTGACATGTAGTTTTAAAATGCATTTTCTATACTTAATCCTACCACTGTTCACTTTTTCAATTTTTCAAAGTTTGTAGTGAATATGAGCAGATACTGGTGCTGGATGCACCCATCACTAATTTGAATATTGTATCCCACTAATCCTCAAGTTATTTTTTTTTTATTTATTTGACAGGTAGAGTTAGACAGTGAGAGAGAGAGACAGAGAGAAAGGTCTTCCTTCCATTGGTTCACCCCCCAAAGGGCCGCTACAGCCAGAGCTACGCCAATCCGAAGCCAGGAGCCAGGTGCTTTCTCCTGGTCTCCCATGCAGGTGCAGGGGCCCAAGCACTTGGGCTGTCCTCCACTGCTTTCCTGGGGCCACAGCAGAGAGCTGGACTTGAAGAGGAGCAGCTGGGACTAGAACCCAGTGCCCATATGGGATGCCAGCGCCGCAGGCAGAGGATTAGCCAAGTGAGTCATGGCGTCGGCCCTAATCCTCAAGTTCTGAAAATTGTTCAGTTTTTATCTGGAAAGATTCAACATGCATATTTGTGTGAATCAAGAGGTAATATCTACTTAAATAAATTTCCTTTATCCTATGTAGATGTATTCTTTCAAGCCATGTATCAAGTTTCGGAATTCAAGAGGCCTATAATAAGCTAGGTCATCCATGTCCTCATCTGGAAAAGCCTGAGCAGAGCTAAGGTCAATGAAAGAAGGGGGTGTGGATCTGATCGCAATGGTCATGTACATTTTGACAACCCTCCTAAAAGTGTGTATAGAGGATGGCAAACAGAATTCTAAATAGTACAGCCAGACTACTACCACTTTTGTTAAAAAAAAAAAAAAAAAGAATATCTTTAACTTGGATGAGAAATTTTTCTCTCTTTTCCAATTGTAGATAGCCTGCAGGGTATTTTATTCTTCCCGCATAGCTCTAGTCTTTGGAAATTCATTAAGACATTCCAGGGAAGCAATATATATTTAACTCACAGTTTTCTTGAAGTTATCATATAAAGGAATAGCTATCTTATTTCTATTGATGTAGACTGAAGTTGGGTACATGCAAAGATAAGACTATAATACCCACTGTCTACTAATCTAGATATTACTGTCATTGGCTGCTGAAGGCTTTGTCTGAACGACCTTAGTTTTCATGGGGTGCATATATTCATACATGTGAATCTTTCTACCAGTTTATTAATATTCATCTTTGTTGTTATCCTCTGTTGGTGAAAACAAGGAAAGCATATTGTTCACTTAATTACTTACAATAGAAAAACACAGAAGAAATCTAAATATTCAGTAAGAGTTAAACGATTATGAAATATTGTATAAAATTACCAGCATCCATGTAATGCTTTGCATATCACAGGCATTTGATCAACTTATATGGAATGAATACATTAATTATTATTATCCTCTTTGGAAAAGTATAATTTTTCTACAACGATGGTGGAACATATATAATAACACCAAAGGGTGCTCTTGATATAACATTTAATAAAGCTAGAGAGGGGTGTGGTTTTTCATACATGGGGTTGAGCCACTACTTAGGATACCTACATTCTATATCAGAGTGCCTGGGATCAAGTCCTACCTCTGTTTCCTATCTAACTTCCTGCTAATGTGCGCTCTGGGAGGTAGCAGATGGCTCAATCTTTGGGTCTCTGCCACCCATGTGCTGACCCAGATGGAATTCCTGGTTACCCAGCCTCGACTGCTTTGGGCATTTGAGGAGTGAATCAGAGGATTGAATGCTCTCTCTCTCTCTCTTCCTCTATTGTGCTCTAATTTCCAAAAACTAGAAATAATTAAACTTTAAAAAATAGAAAATAAAAACTACATGCATTCTAAGGTTACAAATATTTTAAAAAGCATTTTAAATGAAAAAAGCAAAAAAAAATTATCATTATAAGAAAACAGTTTTTAAAAACTCACAAAAATTAAAATATATGCTTTGCCCAAGACACTATAAGGGGAATGAAAAGAAAGAGTCAGCCTAAGATAAAATATTTGTGAATCAGTTATCCAACAAAGGACTTGTATAAAAACCACTTTTAAACTGGACTACAAGAAAACAAACACAATTTAAAAATTGAATAGAAGATTTGAATCCATATTTTTTCAAATAAGATATCTTGATGGAAAATACACATAAGAAAAGATTTGCAACATGATTATCAAGAAAATACTGTTAAATCTATGAAATATATATTAGAATAGTTGAAAAAGCAAAAAAAAGTGATAATACTACTTATTGATGAAGACTCAGAGGGACTGGAAAAATTGTCTATTTCTAGTGGTTATGCAAAATGGTACAATCCCTTTAGAAATGATTTAATGGTTTCTTATAAAAGTAAACATATGCTTACTACATGGCCAAACAATTCCACTTTTAAAAACGAAAACATATATTCACAAGAAAATCAAAACGTGCATGTATAGAGCAACTTTAGTTATATTCTTCAACAACTGGAAAAATTCAAATGTACTTTAAACAAATGAATGGCTAACTGTAGTGTAGTTATTTAATGGAATATCCAAAAATACCCAATATACATGGACCCATGCAACCACATACATGAATCTCAACTTAAATGCTTTGTGTTAGGTGAAGGAAGCTATGTATGGTTTCATTTATATGACATTCTGTGACCATTCTATTTGTAAAGTTCACATGGAGCTTACTATATAGCATATTGTATAGATAATATGGAAAATAAACTCATATATTATATCTACATCATATATACTGCATTTTATACACTTTTTTTAGGTTACTTTATTCATCAAATAGATTATAATCTCCTCATAGCAGATTAACTAATAATACCTTTTAATATCCCAAATAATGAGACAACAGCTTTGCATTAAGTAATTACTTAAAACAGCTTGATTGTCCCTGCCACCTTGATGGGATTGAATTGGAATTCCCTGGCACGTTTCTAACTCTACGATTAGGGGTAAGTCCGATGGAGCATGTGCTGAACTGTACATCTCCTCCCTCTCTTATTCCCACTCTTATATTTAACAGGGATCACTTTTCAGTTAAATTTAAACACCTAAGAATAATTGTGTGTTAATTAAAGAGTTCAACCAATGGTACTAAGTAGAACAAAAAAATACTAAAAGGAATAAAGTAGTAAGCTGTTCCTCGATAGTCAGGACAAGGGCTGAAAAGTCATTGATCAATCTGAACTGAATAAATCTACTACTTTTGGGATATCCTATTCATATCTTTGGTCATCAATCCAATCTTTCTTTGTTTTTTTTAAGAAAGATTTATTTGAAGGGCAAAATACCACACACACACACACACACACACATAGATACATCTTCCATCTGCTGGTTCATTCTACAAACGGCTACAACCAGGCAGAACAAGAGTCAGGAATTCCATCTGGGTTTCTCACATGGGTGACAAGACATGGGCCATTTTCCACTGTCTTCCCAGGGGTATTAACAGAATGCAGGATAGGAAGTAGAGCAACTGGGACATGTACCTGCCCTCCAATAAGGAATGAGTATGGCCTAAATGGCCACTTAAGTCTCTGTGCCACACTGTCCACCTCAAGACAATCTTTTATTTTTTAAGATTAATTTTATTTCATTCAAAAGTTAGAGTTACACAGAGAGGCAGAGACAGACAGAGAGAAATAGTCCATCCGCTGATTCACACCCTGCATGGCTGCCTCAGCCAGGGTTGGGCCAGGCGGAAGCTAGGAGCTTCACATGGGTCTCCCACATATGTACAGGGTCCCAAGGACTTGGGCCATCCTCCACTGCTTTCCCAGGCACATTAGTAGGGAGCTGTATCAGAAGTGGAGCAGCCAGGACTCAAACTGGCAGCTGTATGTGATGACAGCACTTTAGGCAGCAGTTTAATTTGCTGTGCCACTCAAGCCAATCAGTTTTAAAGAAAATCTTTTTAAAAGGAAAACAAATTCTCTCACTATTAGATATTAATGTGGTTGGTATATGTTTTGTGTGGCTTAAATAGATGTTTAGAGCCACACATCTTACTTGGTTCATATGTTGCATACTTAGAATGGGCAACACTCTGACACCCAAGGAAAGTGTTTTGTAATAGTCTTTTACTGATGCTTATCACCTGGCTACTTTCTAAGATCTTCCTCATTTCCTTGTTTTACTTTTACTGAAAAAAAAAAAAAACTCCTAAGAAGTCAGATAAAGCAGTTTCAAATTTCACAGAAATAAATAGATTCAATACTACATAGACACATTGTAGAGATTATATTATGTTACTTTATACATAACGCAACAAATATTCTGGCTTCCCAAAGAACATAGGCTCATAATCTCATAAAAGTACCAAAGATATTTCAAGGAAGGATAAGGTAATTCCAAGATATAAATTTTACAATACAAGGATTCTTTATCTTAGAAACTAATCCAATCCTATTTAGAACGGCAATGAGCAATCTTAAATTTTACCAGGGCTTCCCCTCTTGGTGGACAAAGTCAGTAGCTTAAGTCACTAGAATATTCAATGTTAGAAGTATTTAGAATGCAAAATATTTACATGTAAATTGAATAAAATGACCAACTCTGTCTGAGTCTTATTACTCCATGATACCAGTTGTCAACAAGGATGCTTAAAAGCTGGTTAGCAGTGCATACTTTCTAAGACAGGTGGCTAGGGAACTGTAGACTGAACCAGCTCCACTCTCTGCTCATCTCACAGAAACATCTACTCAGTGTGACACTTGCATTTGACCCATAAGCAGAGAATTTCACCTGATAGAGGGTGACCCCATTAAAAATAAATACCTGTCTCTTCCATCCCAAGCTTCCTGGGTTTAACAGCATAGCTTCCATTAAAGGTATTACAGGGGGACTCAATCACTTGTCTAAATGGAATAATGAACTGGAAAGTGTTGTGGGGCTAGAGGTGGCATCTCATGGATAACTAGAGGCACATCAGGCTCAGTTCAAAAGAGCAGAAGTGACAAAACCAGTCCCTACTGACTACCAATTACCTCAAACAAAAACAGCATCCATGTTTCACAAAGACAACCCACATCCAGCATGGTACTCGGTCTCAGTCCCAGTGCTTGTCTCCCAAGCTCTACTTTCCCTGGTCTTATACCCATCCAAACTCCCTATAGGGACAATGGCTATCACGCCTAAGTGGTTCATATTCCCTTGATTGAAAAATCCAAACATACATTTTACTGTCACTGTCTCTTTGTGCAAGAAATATGCTCTTTTTTTTTCTTTCTCCAATATAGAAATTGGATTCAACACCATTCTTTGCAAACAACAGATATGAATGCTAATTAAAGGACTAACTTCAGAGCCACACAAAAAGCAGCTCTTCACAAAAGTCTTTTCATTTCATCTCCATGTGGTGTCAGCAACGTAGTCAAGCAAGCTAATGTGGACTTTGTTCATTACAGATAGAACACTTAGCAAAGAAAGGTGAAGCCACCTACTTAAACAACGATCTTACATTTCCATTATAGCTGGTAATATGTGATGGGTGAGAGTCATCATCCTGGTTATGGATGCCAGCAAGGCAGTGTTAGAAAACCCTGGGTTCCTGGGGACTGTGCTTTGGCGTAGTGGGTGAGGCCACTGCCTACAGTGCCGACACCTCATGTGGGTGCCAGTTCAAGTCCCAGCTGCTTCTCTTCCAATCGAGCTCTCTGCTATGGCCTGGGAAAGCAGTAGAAGATGGCCCAAGTGCTTGGGTCCCTGCACCCACATGGGAGACCCAGAAGAAGCTCCTGGCTCCTGGCTTCAGCTAAGCACAGCTCAGGCCATTATGTCCATTTGGGGAGTGAACCAGCAGATAGAAGACCTCTCTTTGCCTCTGCCTCTGCATCTCTGTAACTCTGTCTTTCAAATAAATAAATAAATCTTAAAAAAAAAGAAAAGCCTAGGTTTCTTTGGAGAAATTCAAACATACAATGCTAAAATGTGATCTGACTGCTGAAATGTAAAATGCTTTTCATGACTCCTCACCAAAACAAAATGTTCAACCAAGAACAACTGTATTTTTTTTTGACAGGCAGAGTGGACAGTGAGAGAGAGAGAGACAGACAGAGAGAAAGGTCTTCCTTTGCCATTGGTTCACCCTCCAATGGCCGGCGCGGCCAGTGCGCTGCGGCTGGCGCACCGTGCTGATCCGATGGCAGGAGCCAGGTAGTTATCCTGGTCTCCCATGGGGTGCAGGGCCCAAGCACTTGGGCCATCCTCCACTGCACTCCCGGGCCACGGCAGAGAGCTGGCCTGGAAGAGGGGCAACCGGGACAGAATCCGGCGCCCCGACCGGGACTAGAACCCGGTGTGCCGGCGCTGCAAGGCGGAGGATTAGCCTAGTGAGCCGCGGCACCTGCCAAGAACAACTGTATTTTAAAACACAAACACAATAGAAGCACAAGTACAGCATAATCCCTACTTTTACTAATTTTTCTCTAATGTGAGCATCATTTTTTCACTCAACAAGCTGGTATTGAGTGCACCAAGCTGTGTGCTTGTACTAGGAATACAAGGGTGAATCATGGTGTCCAATCCTCAAGCATCACACCCTACGGATGCTGTAACAGATGGTTACAGAACAAGGTAACAAAGGCAACAATAGTTTAATGTATAGAGCATTCTGAGTTTCCTAGTCTGAAAAGTGTGTGTGTTTGTGGTTACTAAGCAGGAAGGGGCTCATCATGGAGTAATTCCTAGCAAAAGACAAAAAGGAGATAAAATATGTTTCACAGAAACGGGGCATGAAATTTGAGCAGGGAGTCAGTGCTGTAAGTAATTATCATCATTCAGGTGTACAGAATTTCAGGCATCTCAGGAGCTTGTGCTGGGATTGTAAGGCAGCAGCCAAGTGAGGAGGGCCCTGGCAGGCAACGCTAGGAGAAGCAGAATCCATTCTCCAGGTCAGGAAGCCATAAGTGACTCTGGAGGACTGGTATGTGCAGCCTACAACACCCCAGCTGGGCTCATTGTCCTCTTCTGGTTCACATCACTCATTCATGCCTTCAACAAATCATTGCTGAATACTCACTTTGTATCAGTCAACGTTCTGGGGGCAGGGGGAGATTGAACGAGATAGTTGAGTTATACCTCTTTATACAGGAATGGTGGTAGATAATTTGGGGATTTTTTAATAGGAGTTAAAGACTTTCTTGCCATTATACAAAAGACAGATCTGATGGTACTAAAACTAGACAAAGAAAGAAACTTTGGAGGTTTTTGAAAAACACTGAGAATTAGAGAGTCAGACACAGATTCCATCTTCCAACTCAGTCTTCAGATGCCCACAACAGCCTGGGCTAGACTAGGCCAAAACAGGGAGCCAGAAACACAGCTCAGGTCTCCCACATGGATGTCAGGGATCCAGGTACCTGAGTCATCACCTGCTGCCTCTCAGACTCTGCATTAGCAGGAAGCTGGAAACCAACGCAGAGCTGGGCCTCCATCTCAGGTGCTCCAATATGGGAAGCAGTTGTCTCAGTTGGTGTCTTAAATGCTCGGCCGACTGCCTGCCACTGTTAGGAAGCTTAAAATAATCTGAGAAAATCTAAGATGGTATAAGATGGATAATGGCAATGACACTGGGCAGAAGTGATGAATTTTCAAAATACTTTGCAGGGATGAGCATTTGATGCAACAGTTAAGCTACTACTTGGGACACTCACATACTGTATCAGGGTATCTGAGTTTGAGTCCACATTCAGCTCTCAATTCCAACTTCCTGTTAATGGTAGCTCAAGGACTTGGGCCCTTGTCATTTGTATGGGAAATCCTGATTTCCTAGCTCTGAGCTTCAGCCATCCCAGTCCAAGCTGTTGCAGGCATTTTGGGAGTGAATCAGTGAATGGAAGATCTCTTTCCGGCCGGCGCCACTGCTCACTAGGCTAATCCTCCGCCTTGCGGCACTGGCACACCAGGTTCTAGTCCCGGTCAGGGCACCAGATTCTGTCCCGGTTGCCCCTCTTCCAGGCCAACTCTCTGCTGTGGCCCGGGAGTGCAGTGGAGGATGGCGCAAGTGCTTGGGCCCTGCACCCACATGGGAGACCAGGAGAAGCACCTGGCTTCCGGCTTCGGATCAGTGTGTTGCGCCGGCTGCAGTGCGCCTGCCCCAGCGGCCATTGGAGGGTGAACCAACGGAAAAGGAAGACCTTTCTCTCTGTCTGTCTCTCTCTCTCTCACTGTCTACTCTGCCTGTCAAAAATAAAAAAAAATTAAAAAAAAGATCTCTTTCCATCTCTCTGTCACTTTTCTCTGAGTGTGTGTATCCTTCAAATAAATAAAACAAAAAAAAATTAAAAACCAAGAGAAAATTCTACTTCAAACATAGATTTAGAAATTTAAATTAATAGGATTTGAGATAAGAGGGGGTGGAATTGGGAAGAAGTAAGGGTGGAGTTGGGGAGAGGTGAGGGAAGGAAAAGGCTAAGAATGAATCATAGTTCTTATTAACTTATTTGAAAGGGAAGAGAGAAATAGAGATAGATAGGTGAGACCGAGAGAGAGATAGTGAGATAGAGGGTGAGATAATCTCATGAAAGTCTGCAACAGCTGACACTGGCTCAGGAGCTGGAAACTCAGCCTGGGTCTCCAATGTGGGTAGTAGGAACCCAACTGTGTAAGAAGTCACCTGCTGATTCCCAGAGTGTGCATGAGCAGGAAGCTGGCCTCTGGAGTAGACACAATAGCTGAACCCAAGCACTTCGGTATAGAATGAGGGCATCCCAAGGAGGTTCCTGAACCACTGTGCCAACTGCCCACCTCAACTCCCAAGTTTCCAGTTTAGGTTATTGAGTGAGTGGTGGTCCCTAATCAAAGTAAAAAACACATTAGAGTTAGTCAATCTATCTGTGACCATATGTAAAATGAATGGGAACCACTTTAATTAGAGGATTAAAATAAGGACAGACATTCCGACATTGACCTACAAGGTGCCAGAAAAAGATAAAATAGTTAATGATAGAGCAATAGAATTTCATAAATAAGATATTTATGTTTTCTCAAATAAATAACATATTATACATTAGTAAAATCTTTAAATAAAGGATATCAGAAATTATGAAATTGTGAATTTACTTTAATCACCGCTTGTTCATATCTATGTTTGTCATTGTTCGTATTAACTCTAGCATGAATTAACCATGGCTCAGGTAAGAAAACAATGCAACTGACACTATATTTTCCTCTGCCAATAACTCAGAAGGGGAGGAATCCACAAATTAGGTTGACACATGGTGTCTAGAAAGAATTAATTCCCTCTCGATTCTGGGCAGACTTACAGCTGGGCTCCATCCATAAAGACTGATGGGAATTCTGGGGCTTGGTTTGTGTGGTGTTATTTTCTTTTGCCATCAACAACTGGACATGAGAATACTGATCACTGGGGCCACCTTCTTGTTTTCACTCCTGTATTATCCACAGACACTTGGGAATTGTACCACATTTGGAAGTTGTTTTTGACCTGCATTGGACAGTTTTGCTGTATTTGTCATGTTGATATCTTCTGGCAGGAACACTTAGACATTTATTGTAAGAGCTTTATCAGGGGACAAAAATATTTTGGATATGCCAAATCAAATTATAATGCACATGAACAGTCATCATCCATCTTTTATCCATGATTAGCATTCATTATGCAGCATCAGAAAGATTTACGTTAGGATTAATAGACATCCTGGGGAAAATATTTTTAATACTTCCTGCTGAAACCAGCACTACTTAAGGAGTAGTTAGCCAGCATAACTGGATTATTAGCACTTACAGCATCTTCCAATCTTACCTACACATATTGGCTAGAATTCAGATTAGCTTCAGGCAAAATGGTAGAATAGGCCAAATTTTATCTTTAGAATCTTCTTGTTTCCAATCTACTCTTATGCATTCAAAATTCATTTATTAAGTGCCTATTATGTACTAGATACTGTCTTAAGTAGAAAGATCCTATTCTCGTGAAGATTCTCCTCAATATTCCTCCAGTTCTTCTAATTACCAGCCCTCTACCTGTGCCTTGGCTTTAGTTCTCCTAAAAACACAAAGTGCTAGTATTCTTCCTCAGTTCTCTATCAAAATATATCCCACTTCAGGCATTCTTGGAAAAAAAAAAAAACAACTCAAAGATAGTACTGTATCACTGGGAAATTTTGTTATGTATTATACTGACCTGGGAAGCATTGGCGGAAATGAAAACAACTTGGATTACCCACAGGAGACCGGGACATCTGGAAGCCATGCTCCTGGAGAGAGAGGCAGAAGACTGCAGAGGAAGGGGATGAGTGCCGGAGCCAGCCAGCCAGGGCCTCCAATCCCAGCTGCACTGCGTGGTGTGATTCCAGTAGCCAAGGATTAGAGGTAACAGCTGGCTAGTGACTAGCACAAAGTTAACACTCAATAGTTACGAGAATTTTGTTTCTGAAGATTAAAATTAAAAGAAGTATCTCTCAACTATCCCATACAGTGACCATACTGTATGTAGATTTGTCTTTGTATATTTGTCTTTGAACTCAGGACACTCTTAAGGGATACTGATTGTGGACACTCTTAAGGGATACTGATTGTTAAGATCTATGCGGAGTTTTGAGAAAAGAATGCTTTTTTTAAAAAAATGAAATAATCTCAGTGAAGTTGTATTTTAAGTACAGAGAATATTACATTTTGCTGAATTATTTGCAAGTTGAAATTGGTGTGTAACTTGAGCATAACTAAAAACTCAAAGAAAGGAGCAAGAGAGAAAAGCTGAATATATAATAAGGATGGGATAAGCAACAGTGTGAAGTTCATGAAAAGGCAAGATGGATGAAATTCAAGGAACAGGTGGGAAGCTCAGCATCATGGGTATGAAGTAAAAGAACACTTTGGGGAGGTTGCTTCACCTAGTGGTTTAGTTACCGTGTCCCATATCCTGTTGCCTGGGTTTGACTCTCATCTTCCTGCTAATCTGCACCCTTGAAAGCAGCGAGGATGACTCAAGTAGTGGGTTCCTGCTGCTCATGTGCAACAGCTAGTTTGAATTCCTAGCTGTTACCCCGGCCCTTGTGGATATTTGAAAAGTGAACCAGTTGCATGGCTTGCGCTCTCTCTCTCTCTCTCTCTCTCTTTCTCTCCCTCTCTCACTCATAAATTTTGTAACCTTGAGAAATAAAAAAGAACACTCAGTATCAAGGAAATATTTTCAAACTGGGAGAAACTAGAGCATGCTTATGATCTGAGAAAACAATAGTCCCAAGAAGGAAAATGGAGAGATGGATTTTACTGTGAGCAAGCAAGCATAAGAGAGCAGAGTAGTAGAATAAAGTCCAAGGACTTCTCCCTCCCAATGTTCTTGGGTTTTGATTGCTTTATTTTGTTTTCATCTAAAATAAGAGAGCTTAACTGCTAAGACCAGGGGATTGGCATCTGGCAGCCTACTAAAGCATAATGGTGAATGTTTAAAATGCTTGATGAGAGGAAGAGCAGTGGAGTTTCAAACAAATGGCTTGGTTATGTGATACTGGAAGCCAGCAGAGGTTGAGACCTTCGATTAACTGTGTCACTGAGTCACATAATTTTCTCAGCACTGCGTGCCAGCATTGCTATAAGAATTATTTCATTTGGTAAACTGGTGATTGACACAAGGTTGGGCTTTTGCTGGTGGGTGGAGCATGAGGTTATTGAAAGAGATAGTCAAGCCAAGTTCTTTTCTGATCTCTAAAGCTGTAGGATAACCCTCTGTTTGACACGACCCCCAGCATTTCATACAAAACAAATGCATCATATATATAATAAATTGTGAAGAACCTGGAAATAACTAATTTTTGTCCAGTATTCCTTAAATCAAATCCACTACTGAGACTTAAAGATTCTAGGTGCTTGAAATGTATTAAATCTGACTCCATTCCCTCCTTCCCTGCTGCTACTATCTTGGTTAAACTCTCAAAAATTCTGTTTTTTTTTTTTTTTTTTTAAATAGTAGCTTTCATTTACTTGAAAGGGAGATAGAGAGTCTTCCATCTGCTGCCTCAGTCCCCAAATGCCCACAACAGCTGCGGCTAGGCCAAGCCAAAGCCTGAAACTCCACCTGAGTCTCCCATGTGCATGGCAGGGATCCAAGAATTTGAGCCACAGTCTGCTGCCTCGTAAGATGCATTAGCGAGAAACTGGATCGAAAGTGGAGCTGCTGGAACCTGAACTGATATTGGATGCCAGGATCCCAGGCGGTGGATTAATCCATTAAGCCCCAACACTTGGCCTTCGTGAGTTTTTGTTTGAACTATGACAACAGCCTCCGGTGTCACTATCCTGTCCCCTTTACTCCTCCAAACCATTCTCTACTTGGCCAAGAGAACAAGCGGAACATTCCACACAGTATCACTCCTTTGCTTAAAAATCCTCGATGACTTCTACTGTTTTAGTCTAAGTTACTCAATACAGCATATTAAGCTCTTCATGATGCGACCCTACCCTAGCTCTTTCACCTTCTCTCTCAATCCCAGCACTCTGATCTCTAAACTGAAGTCATGCTGAGTTACTTGCTGTTCCAAGTGTAAGAGATGGGGTATCTTTCTTCTGTGCATTATTAGTGAACATTACACCCTCTTCCTTGTTGTTCCCCGTCTTCGTGGAGGAACGACACAGGACCCTGCGCTGTTCTTTTGTCTGCTCGGCCCTCCCCAGGTTTGCTGCTGGTTCTTCCCGGGTTGGCTACCGTCCCTTCCACCTCCGTGGAAGGGCGGTTCCCCCTGCCACTTTCCCCACTTCCGCGGGGGAGCAGCACACCGCCAGCCGGCTCTCTCGGGGGCTGCACAGGTGTTCCTTCAGATAGATGTTCCTGGTGCATGTTGTCTCTCTCCTCCTTTATAGTCCTCTTCCACCAATCCCAACTCTGCTACCCACACGCCGAGTACGCTGCTCTCCTCCAATCAGGAGCAGGTCCTGCTATTTATCGGTTTAACTAGAGGCAGCTGTGTAGAAGCTGTTTCCTCCTCTCCCAGCGCCATATTGTGGGAGAGCAGATGCATAGAATAAGTCTTAATTCCAGTAACTTAGTCTAGTCCGAGTTGCTCCCAGTTGCTCCCCACATTCCTAAAGTAATCTTCTTCTTTGACCTTTTTTCTTTTTTTTAAATTTTTTTTCTTTTACCTTTTTTCTTATCTGTGCTGCAAGTTCCAGTCAACGGAGCATCTACTTCAAAGGGCTCCCCCACCCCCTTTTTTTTGCATTGCCTCTCACAATATGAATTAAATACATTTAAATGCAGTCTCTTGGTGCTCTCTGTGCATCTGTATCAATTATCATAATGAATTGCATGTATTTGGCTATGTTTACTATAAGATTGCAAACTTCATAGTGGCCCAGACCTGTGTTTTCTGGACAACAAAGTTATCACAAACTTGGTGGTTTGACATGACAGAAATCCATTCTATTTGGTTTGTGCTTGACCAAGCCCCAAGCTCAGCTATTTCTCTCTCTCTCCCCCTCTCCCTCTCTCCCTCTCTCCCTCTCTCCCTCCCTCTCTTTGACTTTCTAATAAATTATTTTTAAAAGCTGGGGCTATTCTACATGACATCGGTCTCTGGTCCCCAAACACATAAGGAGTTCAGCCCAAAATTACAGAAAGGCCCTTCCAACCCACAACTACTTGTCAGCACATAGGGAGCCCAACTGAAATTGCAAATGCATTCCTTCTCACCTGTAGCCTTGGGAATAACAATAATCTGCTTATTGTTTTAAGCCACTGAGTTTTAGGCTCATGTGTTAGAAGCATTACTGTAAGTTGTTGAATTAAATCACTTTAGTAAATTTAAACTTCCTGTAATTAATATCCCATGGGTATTGTTTACCTCGAAGATGGGAAAATAATCTATGATCAGGTCTGGGGGCATGGCAGACGTAAACGCGTGAGGCCACCATGAATAGAGTCTCATTTCTGACTCTGACATGACCGCAAACTACAATCCGGTGCCGGGAAGTGAGCTTTTCAAGAGAAAAGACAGTGAATTTTTTTCTTTGAGTATTCAGCAACCAAGAGAGTGCCCCTGTATTCTCAGTGTTGTGGAGACTCAATCAGTAAGTGAATGAATAAAAACACAAGTCAATTCTGGTCAATTATTCCAAAAGTTTATGCTTATTTAATGAATGAAGGGATGCCTATTCAACAGTAGTAACCAGAAAGCTTTTTGTGTATTGGAGGTGCTCACTGTTATAAAATTACAGAGTGGAAAAACAATCTGACAAATCTAAGGACTGCAAATGAAGAAATATGGGAATGGAGGAGAGAGGAGCGGTGCTGACAAGTGGAACATTGTGTAATGCCCACATCACAGTGAAAGAGAGAGTGGGGAAGGAAAAACATGCTTTGTGCTAAAACAGTGACTCTCCCAGAACTTCTCAGGTAGTATTTTCAAGGTGCGTGTTCAGGAAGGACACCGAAGACTCCTTATTTCTGTAAATGGAGTAACACTGCCTCAGACAGGGCAGTGTGATCTTGTGATCGCAGTTAAATTTATTTTTGTTAGCATATTTTAAAACTAAATATAGAAGCTTGGCCCTCTTTTCCCGCATCCCAATTAATAACAGGATTTTAATGATTATTCTTGGAGATCAAGTGATGTTGATACATTACTATGCAGATAGCTCTGTATTGTAGCAGTGATGTTTTGTGCTTGGATGATAATAACTGTCAAAATGCAAGGGGTTAGTGAACAGGACCCATGGGGAATGGCAGGATGACACTCTATGCAAGACATTTTACTAATAGGTCTGAGAGCAATTACTGTATGGTTTATGATCACAACACTTAACCCTCTCGCTGTCAGATTGTGGAAGCTTAGCCAGAAAAGTGCTTGAGGAAATTTCAGGCACTTCACAGCACTTATTGTAAGTAAAGTCCTTGGAAGGAGCATGTTGTAAAGATTGCCAAGTACGCCACTGTATTGCAAACAGCAACTTGGTCTATACCATAAGTGCTGCATAAGAAATGAACAAGCCAGAGGAGTCTATACCATAAGTGCTGCATAAGAAATGAACAAGCCAGAATTGACCAGTCTCCACACCAGCCTAATTTGATTATTCACTTTTCCTCTTTCTTTGTTTTCATGAACTGCTTCTTCATATCAGCGTTAAGGTCTCTTTGTGTCATACTTGAGAGTCATCTTAGCATTTTGCATGCTCCTGTTTTCTTTAAAGCAAGTGTAATCACATGAGTTGTGTTCATGGAATATCCCGTAAGCCCTTGCAGATCATTCACTTAGCCATCATTCAACATTCTTTCCAACATATTACAAATCTACTTTCTCCCTTTTGGTCAACAATAAAATATCTCAGCTTCTCAACTCCATAATTTTTTTCTGCATATCAACACTTGTCCTGTTACTTATTTACCTCTTAATCCCCTACCAACAAAGGGGAACGAGTTGTCTTCAGATTGAACCATAGCAGGACATATGGTAGTCATAACATTTGTGATTATTGAAATGAAGCTCCGTAATTTAGGAATTTGGAGAAAGAGGGTAGCAATATATTGGAGTTAGATATGATGCTGAGTCACTGAGTGATTTGGAGTTTGTATCTGATTTCATAAAATTTAAATATAACATATTTCTAATTCAAAATATCCTGTATTGTAGTGAATGAAAAATTAAGTTAAAAAAATTATCCTCTAATTTGGTAACTATGTATAGCGTAGGAATATTTAGAAGAGGCTACCATGAAATCCTTCTAACAAATATGTTTCAATAAATAAAACCAGAGATTTTTCTCACTACAATCTCATAAGTAACCTTTGATTTCTTTGTGCAATATGCACACTGCAGTAATTTTCAAAATAGAAGTTTGGTTGCCAATAATAAAATATTTTGCTCTAAGTACTAAAAACCACTACTGGAGGTTGTCTTCTCAGTCAGTTCGAGGTAAATCCAACTCAGATTTGTATATACATTTGCGCAGGTAGAAAATTTAGGGGATACTATTTACATTTGTGATTATTATATATACAAATATATTTTTAAAATAAATGTATAGCACTCAGCAAGCTTTTATGAGGAATAGAGGTAGCTATTGTTAAAAATACACAAAGCTATGGTTTGGGCCAACAATAAGGATGATGCTTTTCAACCTGAAAATTGAAGACGAAGAAGAAATTCATGATACATGACTTTGCCTTCCTGGTCAGAGATTTTTGAATGATTGTACATACCTGCTCAATCTGGGCAAACCGTCATTACTTCCCCAGTCTGTTTCTACATGAAGTCAAATAGCTAGAGGCATAAAGGGAGGGCTATATTCTTTTCTTTTCCTTCTTTTTCTTTTCTTTCTTTTTTTCCTTTTACCTTTTTTCTTTTTTCCACTATGTAATATAAAAGCCAAAGAAGCTAGCCTTCATGAATAAAAAAATAATGAAGAGAGAAATGGGGGAAAGGAGGGGAGGGGGTACAGTGTCTAATAAACCATTGGCTTGGTTTTTTGATGGCTTTCCATTTCTCATTCCATTCAATGCTAGAACCCTGCTATCTTGTATTGTCATGGATTTTAAATGTGTATTCAACATTTTAATGAAACTGGTATCACTCCCCCTCCATTTAATCAACATTAAAATAGATTGAGTGGAGAATAGTAGTTTGTCAATAAGAAATTATGATATCTGAAATGGAAAAAGATAAGGTGTGCTGAAAACCCATGGGAGGTGCTGACATTGTGGCATAGTGGGTACAGTTGCTGCCTGCAACAATGGAATCCCATATGGGTGCGGGTTCATGTCCTAGCTGCTTCATTTACAATCCAGCTCCCTGCTAATGGCCTGGGGAAAGCAGCAGAGGATGGCAAAATTGTTCAGATCCTTGTCACACGTATGGGAGACCCCGAAGACACTCCTGGTTTCTGCCAGGCCCACCCCTGGCTGTTACAGTCATCTGAGGAGTAAACTTGTAGATGGAAGAGCTCTCCTTCTCTCTATCTTTCCCTCTCTTTCTACAATTCTAACTTATACATAAATAACTAAGTAACACATAGGAGAGATCCTCGACCCAAATTTGGGGAATTTGAATTTTTTCTGCTGGCAGTACCTAGGAAGAGAATGACATGAAAAAAGAGATAGGATTTGGCAAATGAGAAGCTGAGAAAGGAGTCCAGAAGGAGGGTCTAGCATATGAAGGCCATAGGTAAGAAAGAAAAATAGGAGTTTAGGGGGCAGGAAGTTATTCAAAAAGGTGAAAGGTGAAATGAGAAAATTAAGCAAAGGTCAGGTTTTAAGATGACATCATAATCTGTCTTGAAGAGTTAGAACTTGTTCCTGAGAGCACAGGAAAGCACCACAGTCAGGCTCAGCCACTCAGGCTTTGAGGGCTTGTTGTGTTCATTACCAGTGCTTTGGGTTCTGTCCAAATAGCATGCAAAGAACACACTGGCATTTTAGGCAGAAATGGATGGACTTAATCAGGATGACTATAGAAGTGTAGTAAAGACAGGGTGAGGGGAAGTGGGAAAGGATGGGAGGAGGTGATGAGAAACGTTCAGTGGGCAGTAGATAAATTCAATGTGGAAGGTTGGTGAGAGGCGAGGATCTTGGACGGTAACTGGCAGTCTGAAATGGAACACTTTATCAAGAATCCTTAGTAAACAAACATTTATCAAGAGTTCTTCCTCACTGCAATTTGGTTGGGTTGATAATATTATTATCATGAAGTAGACTAGGAAGCCGAGGCAAACCAAAGCTATTTTACTCAAGACCATCTAGTGAGTGTCAGAGAACCAGGATTTCATTTTGGGATGTTAATCTTTCTTTACATGATCATTATACTATTATTTGATTGCTTTCCTTTTTAAAAATGTTAGTGGTGGAGTAGCATTTATAAGCTACATTATGGAAGATTCAAATGTAAGAAGACCTGCTTCCAATCCCAAGTGTTCCAAATAAGCACCTAGAATTGGGCCCCCAGTGGGGTGCATTGTCAGTCCCTACCTTCTTTCAAGATTTCTTTTGATTGGAGGCTGGGAGTAATGTGCCTTTTTTGGAATCCCAGGGATAAGCCATGGCAGGCACAGTCAGTGCCAGATGGTCTATGCCAGAGACCGATCTTGTCTCCTTAGGCAGAGAACACAGCACTGGCAGGAGAGAACAAGCTGTCTTATTGTTACCCTGATGATGGCTCTAATGTGGCACAGCCTCTTGTCCCTACCTTCCCTCATGAGAAACAAGGAACTCTCAGATCTTCTGCTGGTTGGTTGAGGGAGATTATAGAATGAGGAAGAAAAACCCCTAGCATTTCAGCCTACTTTGCAGTTTGTAGCTTTCATGTGTGTGTGTTGCACACCAAAGTGCATCTGTTAGAGAGATCACAGGTGACCAGGAGTTGCTCTGAGTCCTGACATGAGGAACGGGCCTTGGGCACCATTCATACAGTTGTCGCAGTTAGATGCAGTTAGCTTCTGTGATGCCATTCATAAAAGGAAGTTTAAAAAATGAACAATGTATAAAAAAGTAGATATTTTATAATTTGTTCAAATTAAATAGATTATAAAGTTGTAGAAATCAAGAAAATGAGAAAATAAAAACAACAAAAATAAATCAACAATATACTGGCAGATGGTATGAAGGAAGTAAACTATTAGACAAAACTAAACTGAAACTTAGCACAGCAGCCTCTGACGCACGGTGAGGGAGGCGGGCACAGGGACCAGGAGATATTTTCTACAGTCATCCCCTCCTGCTGCCTCCCCTCACTTCATCCTGGTCAGTGCCTTATATCCTTGGAGAGACCCCCTCAGAGAAAGTCTCAGGTAGAGGCACCAGACACCAGCTCCCCTCCTGGGACCCAAATACAACATCGAAGCCATGTTTTGAAGGAGGTCTAAGCTTCACACAGAGTTCCTGTGGGCCCACATCCTCGGGTACAGTGACTAGGGGAGAATAGCAGGAATTCCACGGGCTTCACGTTCACCTGCCTACGACTTGCTGTAGTTCTGATCCTGTTGAAGAACACAGAGCTTCCTTCATAACCCTCTTCTAGCTGTTCAGTGAGAAGGCTTTAGGCCACCTGGCCAATCTCAAGGAGATAAAGTTTAGCAATAATAATGTTGGCAATCCCGATAGTTGTGTGTGTGTGTGTGTGTGTATTGCATTTTGAGCACATTTTTCTTTCTTTTTTCTTTTTTTATTGTTACAATTTTTATTGTGGTAAAATATATCCCAAAATTTGCCATTTGACCTATTTTTCTTGTGAAACCCATGCCTCTAAATTCAGAATGTTTTACAACTATTACCACAATTTACTTCCAGGTTGTTTTCTTTTTTTAACTTTTATTTAATAAATATAAATTTTCAAAGTACAACTTTTGGATTGTAGCGGCTTTTCCCCCCATAACCTCCCTCCCACCTGCAACCATCCCATGTCCCACTCCCTCTCCCTTCCCATTCTTCATCAAGATTCATTTTCAACTATCTTTATACACAGAAGATCAATTTAGTACATACTAAATAAATAATTCAACAGTTTGCACCCACACAGACACACAAAGTATAAAGTACAGTTTGAGTACTAGTTATGCCATTAATTCACATAGTACAACACATTAAGGACAGAGATCCAACATGGGGAGAAAGTGCACAGTGACTCCTGTTGCTGATTTAACAATCAACACTCTTATTTATGGATAACTCTATAGAATACTATACAGCAGTAAAAAAAAAAAGAAATCTGGCCTTTTATAACAAAATGGAGGAATCTGGGAAACATCATGCTGAGTGAAATAATCCAGTCCAAAAGGGACAAATATCATATGATCTCCCTGATCAGTGACAACTAACTGCACCTAAAAAGAAAGCTGTTGAAGTGAAATGGACACTATGAGAAACAATGACTTGATCAGCCCTTGTCCTGGCTGTCAAGGAACAACTTGCTAGTTTATTCCTTTTAGTATTTTTTGCTCTACTTTATTTTTTTTCAATGGCACTTATTTAGGTAACTGCCTGGGAAGTTTGCATTAATGACCCTGATGCTTCACCCTTCCCTGTATTCTAGCGCTTTGCCATGTGTGTTATTATTATTAATCTCATCTAGAAATATCCTCACAGAAAAACCCAGAATAATATTTGACCAAATGTCTGGACACCCCACATCCAGGGATTTTTTTTTAATTTTATTTAAGGTATACAAGTTTCATGTACTTCATATATACAGATTCAGGAACATGTGATACTTCCCACCTTAACTTCCCTCCTGCCCATGCTCCAGCCCTTCCTCCTCCCTCCTCTCCTATTCCCACTCTTAATTTTTACAAAGATCCATTTTAAGTTTACTTTATACTCATTAGGCTAACCCTACACTAAATAAAAAGTTCAATGAATAGTATGAAGAAAAAGAAAAACAAACACTGTTCCTCAACAATAGAGGCAAGGGCTATAAATAAACATCAAATCTCACAATGTCCATTTTACTGCAATACATCACATTTTAGGTACTCTATTAGTTACCCCTGACCAGGGAAAGCATATCGTATCTGTGGGGAGCAACTCGGAGTAGACTAAGTTACTGGAATTAAGACTTATTCTATGCATCTGCTCTCCCACAATATGGCGCTGAGAGAAAGAGACCAAACAACCTCTACGCAGCTGCCTCATCAGTTTGACAAGCTGCAGGAGCTGATCCTGCTCCTGATTGGAGGAGAGCAGCGTACTCAGCGTGTGGGTAGCAGAGTTGGGATTGGTGGAAGAGGACTATAAAGGAGGAGAGAGACAACATGCACCAGGAAAACATCTGAAGGAACACCTGAGCAGCCCCCGAGAGAGCCGGCCGGCGGTGTGCCGCTCCTCCGCGGAAGTGGGGAAAGTGGGGAAAGTGGCAGGGGGAGCCGCCCCTCCACGGAGGTGGAGGGGTCGGTAGCCAACCCGGGAGGGACCAGCAGCAAACCCGGGAAGGGCCGAGCAGACAAAAGAACAGCGCAGGGTCCTGTGTCGTTCCTCCGCGAATGGGGGAGCGACAGTATCTGTCTTATTGGGACTGGTTTATTTCACTAAATATGGTTTCCATGCAAATCTATTTTATTTCAAAAGATAGGATTTCATTATTTTATGGCTAAGTAGTACTCCATAGTGTATATTACCATAATTTCTTTATCCAGTCAATTGTTGATGGGCATCAGGGTTGATTCCATATCTTATCTACTACAAACTGAACTGCTATAAACATGGGGGTACTGATAACATTTTCATATGCTGATTTCTTTTTGTTTGGGTAAATTCCCAGGAGTGGGATAGCTCAAGAAATTCAACAACAATCAAACAATCCAGTTAAGAAATGGGCAAAGAACTTGAATATGCATTTTTCAAGAGAGGAAATTCAAATGGCCAACAGACACATAAAAAAGGGCTCAGGATCACTACCCTTCAGGGAAATGCAAATCAAAGCCACAGTGAGGTTTCACTTCACCCTAATTAAAATGACTCTCATACAGAAATCAACAAACAACAAATGCTGGTGAGAATGGGGTGGGGGGGGGGTATCCTAATCCACTATTGATGGGAATGTAAACAGGTGCAGCTACTGTGGAAGACAGCATGCAGATACCTTAGAAATCTGAATACAGACCTATCATATGATCCAGCCATCCCAGGCATTTTTAAATATTTATTTTATTTATTTTCAAGGCAGAGCGAGAGTGAGAATAAGAGTGAGAAAGAGAGCGAGAGAGGGACAGATATACATCTTCCACCCTGGTTAATTCCTCAAATGAATGCAATGGCTGGGGCTGTGCCAAGCCAAAGTCAGGAGCTATTAGCTTCATCTGAGTGTCCCATATGATGACAGGGCCCATGCACTTTGGCCGTCTTCTGCTACTTTCCCAGGCATATAAACAGGAAGTTTGATCAGAAGTAGAGCAGCAGGGACACAAACCAGTCCTCTATGGTGTCTGAGAAAATCATGTTGGTTTTTATTTCCCCTCCTCCTTGAAATAAACTCAACTCTGGCCAATGTCTAAAGCTGCTTTGTCCTCTCAACTGAAATCCCTTGGTGGAAGCAGAGCCTTTTCCTCAACTGACTACTCCAGATTTCTTTCAGCTCCCAGAGATGCACCAAAGCCTGGTGCAGCTGTAAGTCCACTAATTGTTTTGTTGAGTCACCATCTTGGCCAGGATCCCTTTTACTGCAACTATCTTGGTTTCCAGGGCTGGCTCTTCAAATGTAAACGCATCTGACTGGCTGTACTCAGAGATTACATCCTGGATGAACCTGATACTTTGTTGCAGAGATCACTGGGCCAGAGTCATGTCCCTGCGATAGGGGACACAAATTGCTACCTGAGTTGTCCCATGGGGACCCTCACTAAACTTGGTATGGAGGGATATCATGGAGGAGAGAGAGGTCCTCTGGTACATGTATCTCCAAAGAGATTTTCCTCTATATTCATCTCATTTCCACCTGGTTCAACCTTTTTGCAATTTGATGTGCTGAGATATTTAAGTGTCAGGCAATTGTTTTTCAACGAAACCCTTTGGAGTTTTCAGATGGTCCAGCACCTCTACTGTAAATGAATATATCTGTCAAATTTTGAATGTATCACCTGCCTCACTTACTTCTCATTATTTCTCATGCAATGTGTTGCTTTGTGATGCTGCTTGTTCTCCAAACTTCTAAGCATCTTTTCATTGTTTTGAGAATGCTGCTCTCCCATCTACCCTTTCTGCTCAAGGCTAACACCTTATCTTCTTTCAAAGGTTCACATATCTACTTCTTTGTAAAGATTTCTCTGATTTTCAAGCCAAAATTAATATTTCCCTCTATGTTCTTTAGGCATGACACACCTTTATACATCGCTCAATCCAGCATAGATTATATTAGTGTTCCCAATCATTATATTTCATGGATTCTAGGCTAAGTAGTTTTTCACACTAAAACATCTTTTAAATTAGTAATCATCTTTTTATTTACTTATTTAAGATTTATTTTTTATTTTTTTTTGAAAAGCAGGGTTACCGGGAGTGGGGGGAGACAGAAAGAAAAACAGAGATCTTCCATCTGCTGGTTTACTCTCAAAATAGCTGCAACAGCTGAAGCTGGGCTATGCTAAAGCTAGGAGCCTGGAGCTCTTTCCAGGTCTCCCAACTGGATGGCAGGGGCCCAAGCATTTGGGTCATTTTTCACTGCTTTCCCAGGCCATTAGCAAGGAGTTGGATAGGAAGTAGAGCGGCCATGTCCTTAACCAGCACCTATATGGGATGTTGGCATTACAGGCAATGGCTTAACCCACAGCACCACAACACTGGCTCCAATCAGCATGCATCTTACATTCAATGAAGTGATACCTCATAATTGATTGGCAGGGTTTGTTTTGTTTTTGCTCTTTCTGTTACATGAAATAATGGTATGTCCCGCAATTAATGGCATCTCAGTCATTTGTGAGTCCCTTGATTTTAAGAAATTTGCCTTTTTCCTCTCTGCAATTTCCCAATGATGAATACAGAACCTTACATAAAATAGGAGGTCAAAATTTGGATGTTGAGCCAAATGTGTGTTCTATATAGTTTTGGGATACTGTGATTTCCTTCAGTGTCCAAAACATTCCCAATTACACTTCCATTTGAGTTAAAATGGCATCGATGGGGCATTCATTACTTAAAAAGTAACATTTATTAGTTGATGTGTTTTGATTGGGGCATTAATGTTATCAAGGAGAAGTTTAATCTGACTTCATTTTCACTCATTAAAAACCTTGTAACAATGTTCATAAATTATGCCTCCAGAGTCATAAAAGAATACTCCATAGCCCCAGTCTGCTCAATTTTGACCACATTTCAATATTTAGGGTAATTTTAGTTTTGAAAATCTCCACCATTTATACAGATTAATGCTTTTCATGATTTTAATGAGGGCGCACAAACATACAAATTATATAATGTTGATCTGTACTGTTGTCAATGACACTCATAAACCAGGACACGTAGTAGCAATTAGAGCTCATTTCTTTGCTCAAAATGAACATTTTTTTATTGTGAGCCCCTCATAGGCTTGCCTTGCTTACATAGAATTTTAATCAGAGATAATAAATAAAGTAAAGTTGATTTATTATTTTGGGAAAAAAGGAGACCTAAGAGACCAAAATAAACTCAAATAAGGAGTATTGTGGCATGACTATAATGCTTAAATGTCCTCCTATGCACAAAATGTAATGATCAAGATTCTGAATTTAAAACAATTCAAGGATACAACATTTGCTAATTGCAGGCAATTTTGTTTGTTCATAGGCACGTATGAGGCCTTAGAATGAAGAAGGAAAAACAAAATTAAAGAGATTAGCCTGGAGTAAAAGTCAGCTCTCCTGCATTTCAAATGTTCCTTTTCCTTGGTGCCAGTATAAGAATGTTTGAAACACCTTATTTCATGTGCATGGTAAGTGAAATATCTTTCATATACCAAGGAAATCTGTAGCTTTAAATCCATCTACTTATTCTTTCTTTTAATAATTTCATTGTTAAGTATTTTCTTAATTTCCCAAGAAATAAAAAAGAATTTCTAGATCCTAAGAGATTATAAGGTGGTTTAGCAAAAGGCTGGCTACAAGAACAATAGTTCCTAACTGAAAAATTCATGTCATTGTATACAACATTATTGTAAGTAAAAGTCCTTAGTGTGAATAATAATCATTAAGTTTCATCAAATGTTGACTATGCACACATATACTAGTTAATCATTGTTCACAATAGTCCTGAAAATATGTATTATTATACTCACTCTACTTAAAATTTTTTTTAGGATTTTTATTTATTTATTTGAGAGGTATAGTTACAGACAGTGAGAGGGAGAGACAGAGGGAAGGTCTTCCGTCCATTGCTTCATTCCCCAAATGACCACAAGGGATGAAGCTGCACCGATCTGAAACCAATGCCCAGGGGCTTCTTCCTGTCTCCCATATAGCTGCAGGGGCCCAAGCACTTGGGCCATCTTCTACTGCTTTCCCAGGCCACAGCAGAGAGCTGGTTTGGAAGAGGAGCAGCCGGGACTAGAATCGATGCCCATATGGGATGCCAGTGCTGCAGGATTAACCTACTGCACCACGGTGCTGGCCCCTAAAAATGTGGTTTAAAATTTATTTAAGAGGCAGAAAGAAAGAGAGAAAAAAAATGCTGTCATCTACTGTTTCACTCTCTAAATGCCCACAGCACCTGGGGATGAGCCAGATCACAATCAGGAGTGGGGAACCCAATCCAGGTCTCCCATGTAGAGAGCTGGGATCCAACTATTAGAGCCACCACCACTGACTCCTAGATCTATAATACAGGAAGCTGGGAGCAGAGCAGAAGCCAGGAACTGAACCCAGGCACTCTCACATAAGAGACTGTGTTCCTAACCAGTATCTTAATCAACAGACTAAATGCCTGCACCATATTCATTTTAGATAAGAAAATAGAAATTGAGTAAGAACCAACACATTGAAGTCAAGATTTGAATCTGGATCTTGCTGCCTCAAAACAGCACATTCTGTCCCCCAGTCAATCCCATTCCAGATATAAAATTGCATAAGCCTCAGCCTCAGCCATTTTAAGTTCTTGTTATCCCTGCCTTCTTTCAAGAGACCACTTCAGTCTCACACTCTGTATTGTTCACCCCACACTCTGCATCTTCCCCAGGTCTGGAAGCTGGTGGGCCCAATCTGAAGAACCGGCAAGGAGAAGCTCATCCCCACCTACTGCCCCCCAACCCTACCCCTAGCACACCTAAGATATAAAAGGGCCGAGCCTGCTGGGGTCAGGGTCTCTGCCACCTGTTCACTCTGTGAGCATGCTGGCAGCTGGTCAACCTATGCAGATTTATTTTCTCTGAATAAATTTGGTCTGGCTGCAAGTTCATATTCTGTCTCCTCTGTTCTGTGCCTCATTTCCTAACATTTTGATGTCCTGTGTGAGGAGGCACCAATCTGCACCTCTTTTCCTAACAGCAACTTGTTTGTTTTGGAGTAGAATTATTCTTAAGGTTAGTGTTAAGATTACTGAGAAAGTATCATGTTTCAGTGATAGTCTGTTTCTTGCCATCTAGTATATTCCTGCAGTTGAATGTTGGCTTCATATCCACAAGAGTTTTCTAATGATTTAGAGCAAGTGTACTCTACTCAACAGTAACTCAAATGGAAATTCCTAACTTTGGTTTCTCTACCAATCATTGTTTACAATGTGTAAGATAGCTTTATGAGTCATAACCCTATTCATTTTCTGATAGTGTAAGGAGGGTTATGAAGATAAAAGAAAAAATCCTGGGTTTCATTCCAGCCCTACTTGTGTGTATACCTAAGTCTCATCAGCATTTTATAACTTAACAAAAACATTGGCTCCTAATGAGAGACTCGAGGATGCTAAGCAACAAGAGCCTTTGTTTGAAGTGTTCAGTCTGCACGCCACAGCTGGGCATAGACAGTACCAGCAAGCAGAGAGATCAGTCAGTCCAAGACTTGATGATAGGGCTTGAAGGCAAAATTTGGCTCATGAGGTGGAAACGGAGAGAGGGAGTGGCCAGGACCAGATACTCTGAAAGTCAACATTCCTTAGCCAGTGTAGGATAAAGTAAGCAGGAGCCAGTGAGAAGATAATGCATAAAAGATGAGGAGGGAGCATGTTGGGTCACAACAAATTATTAAAAGCCAGTGTTAATTTCTAGCCCCTGGGAAATCTGCTTATGTTCACCTATCCAAGACTGGCAGAATCCCCCAAGCAACATCTTGGAGCAAAAAATTATCTTGGGTTTATAACATCGAATCTCAAAGACACTGTCATATCTGTTCTGCCTTTGTCAAGGATAGAATGTATGAATATTGCTCCAGGAATTGCATTGGATTGTAGCAAAGTTAAGAGAATTTCCCTGATCTAATAGAGTCCCTGAGACCATGTATCCAGTTTTCATAAAGAATAAAATACTGAAGGTTAAGTTTACATTCCTCAAAGCATGAAAATTAAGTTAGTATCTTGTGGAGGGTAGGATTAGGAAGAAACCTGAGTATCCTACAACAAAACTATAGCTTCTTTCTTTGCAAAAGCACACTCACTAACAATTTCACATGCTTAAGAAAAACAAGAACAGTTGATTCTCTTTTGGAATCTCATAGGTTTTTCAACCAACTTTATTTTTTAATCAACTTTATTAATATCTCTAAGAGATCAGCACATGCCTGACATTGGTTTGCAATGTGCTATCATTAAGTTATTCCAAGTGGATTCTTTCTCATTTCCCTTCCATGTTACTAGTGGTTGGATGGTGAGTGCTAGAATTGCCATAATGAGCAGGCTCTCCGAGTCTTAAAAAATACACTCTTGTTGGCAATGGTTTAAATGTGAAATTCTGGGTGGAATTTTGACACATAAAAGACCAGCTACTTAAGTGATTTCATATGGGTTTGTGTGTATAATGATTCTATTGTTCAGAGTTCTCACATAGAGAATAATAAAGCAAAAGCCATAATCAGTTTATATGAATTGTTTATATGAAAACAATTGTTTATATGAAAATACAACATTTCAAAATAAATCTCTATTTTGCCATAAGTTCTAATAACTGAACATATTGCCATCACCATATCCCTACTCTGATATTTGTATTGTGATTTTTTAAGTCCTCTTTCTTCTTGCAATTAAAAGTGAACTTATAAAGTGGAGCTTGCTTTTAAGGCCCACTTCAAAATTAAAAGTAAAATGTATTTACCAATCATGCAAACTCTCTTTCCCCTATAACTTACATAGAGGATTATATCTCCACTATTGAGAATTACTACTCAAGCTTAGAAACAGTCTAGGGTAGAAATGGGAGCCAATAAAAATGTAAACCAATTTCATTAGATTAACATAGATATATAAATGCGCTAAATAATATTTGAAGAATAAAAGTCACTTGTTCAAGATTGGTTCCCAGCAAGTGTGTGTCCCAAGAAAGAGCTGACTTCATATAGGATTCCTAGAAAAAGTGCTACTTACCTGTTCTTAAGACAACAGAGCTTAGTTAGGCCAAGCCTGAGACCATCACCTTCCTCATCACAACAGACAGGAGAGAAAAGGAGAGGAGAGGAGAGTGCTTCCCTAAAACATTAATGCTGAAACAGCAGTCCCTGAAGCATGCCACTTCAGCTTGCCATCCAGCTCCACTGTGTTCCTGGGACAGCAGTTCTCTGATTGCACTAGCTCTAAAGCTGACACTCTCTACACCAAACTTTCAGAGTGAGGCCGAAGTCAAGATTCCTCCACAATCGTACTGGGGAAGCCAGGAGGTTAATGAGCGCTTCAGTAATTTTGCTACTTAAGATCCCCACCCCCTGAGAGATGAGTCTTCCTTCCAGAGACTGAAGCCTGGATGGTTCAAATCTGTGTCTTCTAAGCATCATGGATATTTGGGTTCCCATCCTATAATGCTATTCTGGAAAAGTCTTGTGCATGTGCTATCTAGCCACTAGCCCTTTTTTGAATGGCAATAACAACCACTTCCAAATGATAACTGCTTACTGGGATAAAGTTATTAACCTTCACAACAATCCAATGAAGTAATGAAATATCTTGATTCTAGAATTGAAAATTTAAAACAAACGAGGTTAATTGGCTTGCCCACATCTACTTAGATCATGAACTATGAAATCAGATTTTAAGCCAGATTTTGTTTTAAAGTTTTCTCAGCATCTATGTTGTATTACATCAATTATTCAAACTTTGGAAATACAGAGAACTTAACTACTTTGTTAACTAAGTCTTAAATCAAAGATTCTTAAATCACTGCAGACTGAACATAGTTTATTGAAATTGTGGAAATCAAAAAGAGTGCTAATAGAAGTCAGGTTATTTAAAACCTGTATTGGAGAGGAGAGAGAGAGAGAGAGAGAGATCTTGTGAACTTGGAGCAAAAGAATGAATGGAGCATGATCTAACTCAAGCCTAATAGTTAAAGCTCATAACCAAAGTAAGTAATTTAATTATACAGCATGTCCTATTTTTTCTGTACTGATAAACTTACCTTACTAGGACAAGACCTGGAACCAGAAAAGGATGCTCACTTTCACCATTGCTAGTCAATATACTTCTGGAAGTTTTAGTGAGAGTCATTAGGCTAGAAAAAGAAATAAAAAAGATACAAATTGGAAAGGAAGAAGTCAAATTATCCCTGTTTGCAAATGACATGATGTATAAGGGGAATGAAAAGACTCCACACAGAGACTATTAGAACTCAAAAGAGAGTTTGATAAATTTGCGGTATATAAAATCAACACACAAAAATCAATAGGTTTTGAATAAGCAAACAATGCCATGGCTAAGAAAGAACTTGAAAGATCAGTACAATCCATAATAGCTACCAAAAAATCTGAATACCCTGAAAAAAAATTTAACCAAAGATGTGAAAACTATCTGATGAAAATTACAAAGTATTAAAGACCAAAATGCAACAATACAAAAAGCGAAAAAATCATCCAAGTTTGTAATTGGAAGAATTAATATCATCAAATGTCTATTCTACCCAAAACAATTTACAGATTCAAAGCAATCACACAATTATATTCAAAACAGCCTGGCATTGGCACAAAAAATAGGCGTAGACCAATGGAACAAAATAGAGACTCCAGAAATTAATCCAGGGAGCTACAACAAACTAATCTTTGACAAATGAGCTAAAATCAATCCCTGGAGAAAGGACAGTCTCTTCAATAAATGGTGTTGAGAAAACTAAATATATGTATGCAGAAATATGACTCATAACCCTACCTTACACCTTATAAAAATCAACTCAAAGTGGATCAAGGATCTAAATCCATGACCTGATACCATCAAGTTACTAGAGAAAAACATTGGAGAAACTCTGTAAGACATTGACACATGCAAAGATTTGTTGGAAAAGACCCCAGAAGCACAGGCATTAAAATCAAAAATAGACAAAAGGGGTTATTACATCAAGTTAAGAAGCTTCTATACTGCAAGGGAAACACTCAATAAAATGAAGAAGCAACAACAGAATGGTAGAAAATATTTGCAAACTATTCAAATGAAAAATGAATAAAAAAGCTCAAGAAACTCAACAACCACCAAACAATCCAGTTAAGAAACGGGCAGAGGACTTGAACAGACATTTTTCAAGAGAAGAAATTCAAATGGCCAAAAGACACATGAAAAAATGCTCAAGATTACTAGACGTCAGAGAAATGCAAATCCAAAGCACAACAAGGTTTCACCTCACTCCAGTTAGAATGGCTGACATATAGAAATCAATAAACAGTAAGTGCTAGGGAGGATGTGGGAGAAAAGCTACCCTAACCTATTGTTGGTGGGAATATTAACTGGTGCAGCCACTGTGGAAGATGGTATGGAAATACCTCAGAAGGCTTAATATAGATATGCCTTATGATCCAGCCACCCCCCTCCTGGGAATTTACCAAAAGGAAATAAAATCAGCATATGGAAGAGTTATCTGTATCCCTTTGTTTATTGCAGCTCAATTCACTACAGTAAAGATATACGATCAACCCAGATTTTAATCAAATGATGATTGATAAAGAAAATGTGCTATACATATACTATGGAAGACTAGTCAGCTGTGAAAGAGAATGAAATTCTGTCTTTTTAAAACAAAATGAATACAACTGGAAACCATTATGCAAGTGAAATAAGCCAGTCCCAAAAGGACAAATATCCCATGTTTTCTCTGATATGTGGTGGCTAATATAGAATCCAAAAAACAATATATAAGGAGAAAACAGACATCTTGTGATTTTATTATTGTTTTTGGCTCCTGTTTATATTCCTGTGGAGTTATAGTCTTTCTACTTTTTATTTGTTGAATTTGTTGTTTATAATTAGTGGTGCATTAAGCCTGTGATTATGGGGTGTATTTACATTATGTTTTTGCAAAAATTGAAGGAAAAAAAGAAAGAAAAAAAGAAGTAGATTGAGTGAGGAATGGAGGGAACTATGGTTATTTTCTTAGAATTGTACTTATGAGGGCCTGGCATTGTGGTGTATTGGTAAAACCACCACTTGCAATGCTGGCATCCCATACATACACTGGTCCATGTCCCAGGTCCCTGCTAATGACCTGAGAAAATAGCGGAAGATGCTCCAAGAGTTGGAGCCTCTGACACCCATGTGGAAGACCCAGATGAAGCTCCTGGCTCCTGGATTCAGCTTGGCCTAGTGCCAGCTTTTGTGGTTATTTCTGGAGTAAACTAGAGGATGGAAGATAGCTCTCTCTGCAACTCTGACTTTCAAAACAAATAAATAAATCTTTTTTTAAAAAAAGCACCGTACCTATTAAATATATGAAAGTGTTCTCTTTATATCAATAAAATAAGAAAAACAATATATATACAAATGCATATGCATGCATAAATTTATATTTTCCTATATGACTATAAATTAACCAAGTATCAAGAAAGCTTAATTTAATTACTATTTTGCCCATCTCAATATTCCCTTTGGGCTTTTTATGCTCAAATAGTAGAACAAAGAGATACATAATTGACAGTGTATTATATTATTTTTAAAAATTATTTTCACTCTCATTTCAATGAAGTCACAAATTATGTTGTTATAATCAATATTTTCAGGTAATTTGAATTGTAGTTACATCAATGACAAGTGAACTCTTCTTTCTTGGGATTCTTGTCACTCTTTGATGGTTCCTTTTAATTAATTTCCATCCAGAGAAAACTTCATTTTGCTGACAAGAGGCACCATGAATTTTTATGACATTTTAAAAGCATTTCTAATATTTGGAAATTAACCATCAATTTTACAAATCATGTATAATCATTGTAATAGGGCCATACACAATTATCACCAAAGAACTTATTGGAAAATATTGTTAATGTATCATATGTTATAATTATTTATGTAGCAATTTCACCTCATCTTAATGCAATAACTAGATCCATAGAGTAAGGTCTGATTTTAAAATTTTGAACTGAGAGAGATCCAGGATGACTGACTAGGGTATAACCATACTATCTTCAGCTACTCTGAGATGTGAAATGAACAAAGGGAGGACCACATTTCTAGGGGTCTGACTGGAACAAATCTTGAGCAATGAAATAAAAAAATGAAAAAAACTTTGAAGGCTCTGTGAGATAAGAAGAAAGAAGCAGCCATGCAGTGTAGGCAGCTGCTGGTTGTGAGTCGCCATCTTACCATGTCAAGGTTGGAAGAAATTTCCACTTGCCCCCTCTGCTCACAGCTTTAAGTGAGAGGGAATTCCATAGCCACCCCTGACTTTTACTTCAGCCTGGGGAGCTGACTGTGGTCTGAGCAACTGCCAGGCTCATAGTAGGAAAGTGACAGTGCTTCCCTCCTCTCTTCTACTACCTCAGAGTAACAAACTTTGGCAGCAAAAAGTCACCCAGTTTGCCTTTCTTTTACTCCCACCAGAATTAGATTCAGAGTCAGGGCAAAGTGTGGAACAAAAGACAAAGCTCCTGCACCCTGAAACTGTGGGAGATTTTGAGCATTAGCTTCAGAGCTGTGTTTACACACTCTGTGAGCCAAGAGGATTCACCTAGCTTCTAGGGACTATTATCAGAAAAGATCCCTAAAAAAACTGCACCAATCCTGGGAGATCTGGGTAATGACTCCACTATACCCTGAAATATCATGACTAATGATTAGTTCTAAAATTCTCAATACTACTGGAATCTACCCGGTGGAACTAAGGGAGAATCTACCTGCATTCCACCTCTCTGGACTCATACATCCTGAGCAAAATCTCCTGTAAACCTTGTAGTAACCCTGTAGGAATGGGCCAAGGTTTGGTTCACATCTCCTGGTTTCAGAACTATGACTTTACTGTTATGAGCCACAGCACCAGTTGGACTTTCCCAGCTGAACCTGAAGAAGGGTCCATCCACAGCACAAAGTGCTAGTCATAGCAGTTGGTTTCCACAAGCTCTAACATCACTCAGGCTTGCCAGTGGGACAAGGAGTCAGCCATATTTGTTTCCTTCAGCACCAAGGACAAGTCTCTGACTATCCCAATCACTGGGGAGATTGACGTTGAACTCTCTGTAGTGAAAGATACACATCCTAGGAAATGTCAAAGCCAAACTTCTCTTCCTATGAACCTCAGCTGACTCGACCACTGTGGCACTCACAGACATAACTGATTAAGAGAAAAGAAATCACTCTGTACCAAGTGGTATCCTGAATTCCAGCTAAACTATAAATCCTTTTCCTATAGTATAAACTATAAAACTACTCCATAAAGAAGAAGGAATTATTACAACATATGAACAGATGTCAACACAGGGACACAGGAGACGTGAAGAAGCAAGGTAGCATGGCATCTCCAAAAGAACACAATATCCTCAAGAACTAGATCCTGAACTGAAGGAAATCTTCTAAATGACAGATGCAGAAAATAGGTAGATTAATAACATGAAGTAAACAATGAATTACATGAATGAAAATGTTAAGAAGGAGATGGAACTCATTAAGTAGGACCAGATAGAAATTTTGGAGATGAAACCTTCATTTGGTGAAATAAAAAGAAAACAATAAGAGTTTTAATAGTAGAATAAATCAAGTGGAGGAAATAATTTATGACCTCAAGGATAAGACTTTTGAAATACTGCAATCAAACAAAAATGAAGAGAAAAGAATTAAAAAGAATGAAGAAAGTCTATGAAAACTCTGATATACCACTAAATGGCCAAATATTCATAATATAAGTATTCTAGAAGGAGGTAAAAAGGAAAAATAAACATGGGAAACCTGGTAATTAAAATAATTGCTGAAAATTTCCCAGATTTTGAAGGACACTTGGGCTTCCAGATAGAAGAAGCTCAAAGAACACAAAACAGACTCAACCCAAAAAGGTCTTCTCCGTATTATAGTCAAATTGTCAAAAATTAAGGACACAGAGAGAATCCTAGAGACAGTAAGAGAAAAATCATCAGTTACATATAAAGAAAGCCAATTAGATTAACATCAGACTTCTCAGCAGAAACACTATAGGCCAGAAGAGAGTGGGATGATCTATTCAAGGTTTTAAAAGTAAAAAGAAAAAAAAAACTTTCAAGCAGGAATATTATATCTAGCAAATCTATCCTTTAAAAGTGGATGACGGTTGATGTACAATGTAATACTTTATCCATTTTAGTATTTTTTTTTTGTTCTAGTACCATTAGTTGAACTCTGTAATTAACACACAATTATTCTTAGGTGTTTAAATTTTAACTGAAAAGTGATCCCTGTTAGGAATTTGGAAAACATTATGCTGAGTGAAATAAGCCAATTCCAAGGGGACAAATACCACTTGTTCTCCCCGATAGGTGACAACTGACTGAGCACCAAAAAGGAAACCTGTTAAAGTGAAATGAACACTGGGAGAAATGGTGACTTGATCAGCCCTCACCCTGACTGTTGATGAGCAACTTGATATGTTATCCCTCTTAGTATTTTTTTTTGTTTGTTCTACTTAATACTTTTGGTTGAATACTGTAATCAATACACAATTATTCTTAAGTGCTGAAACTTAACTGAAAAGTGATCACTGTTAAATATAAGAGTGGGAATAAGAGAGGGAAGAGATGTGCAATTTGGGACATGCTCAAGCTGACTTACCTCAAATGGTAGAGTTAGAAACATACCAGGGGATTCCAATTCAATCCCATCAAGCTGGCATGTACCAATGCCATCTCACTAGTCCCAATGATCAATTTCTGTTCACAATTGATCATAATGATAGGACTAAGAACCAAAGGGATCACATAAACAAGAATAGTGTCTGCAAATACTAGCTGATAGAATCAAAAAGGGAGAGAACGATCCAACATGGGAAGTGAGATACACAGCAGACCCATAGAATGCCAGTTGTCCTAAACAGCACTCTCGCCTCAGAATCAGCCCTTAAGGCATGCGGATCCGGCTGAAAAGCCCATGAGACTATTTCAGGCATGGAAAGCCAAGACACTCTGGGGGTAAAAAAAACCATAAATGAAAGATCTCTGCGAGTGAGATCCCAGTGGATAGAACGGGTCATCAAAGAAGGAGGTACCTTTCTCTGAAGGGAGTAGAGAGCTTCCACTCTGACCATGGCCTTCTCTAAATATGATCAGAATCGGTGAACTCAGGGGGATTCCATAGCCTTGGCAGCTCATGACAAGAGCCTAGGGTGATTACTGATGCCATAAACAAGAGTGTCAGTTTGTTAGGTCAACAACAGGAGTCACTGTGCACTTACTCCTCATGTAGGATCTTTGTCCTTAGTGTTCTGTACATTGAGATTTAATGCTATAACTAGTACTCAAACAGTATTTTTCACTTTATGTTTCTGTGTGGGAGCAAACTGTTGAAATCTTTACTTAATGTATGCTAAACTGATCTTCTGTATATAAAGAGAATCGAAAATGAATCTTGATGTGAATGGAAGGGGAGAGGGAGTGGGAAAGGGGAGGGTTGTGGGTGGGAGGGACGCTATTGGGGGTGAAGCCATTGTAATCCATAAGCTGTACTTTGGAAATTTATATTCATTAAATAAAAGTTCAAAAAAAGTGGATGAGAAATAAGATATTTTCCAGATAAGCAAAAACTGAGAGAATTCAATACCACCAGACCAGCCTTACAGTAAATTCGGAAGAGGGTACTTCATTAGAAGTAAACATCATGAAAATACACTGATGGAGCATGTAAAATCAGTATCCAATTAATAAAATGACAGGTCTTAGTTCTTGTCTATCAATACAAACCTTGAATGCAAATGTATTAAATTCTGTAGCCAAAAGACTTAGGTTGGTTGAATGGACAAAACCCAAGACCCCAGTACATGCTACCTACAAGAAATTCACTTCACAGAGATACATAAAGACCAAAAGTGAAGGGCTGGAAGAGGAAATACCAAGCAAATGGCAATCAAAAATGAGCAGAAGTAGCTATACTGTTATCAGAGAAAATGGACTTTAAACCAAAAATTGTAAAAAGAGATATTTTTATAAAAGGTTCAATTCAGCAAGAGAACATAAAAATCATAAATACATATGCACCCAACACTAGACCACCCAGATATATGCAGAAAATAGTATTAGACCTAAAGAGAAAGACTCTAACAAATGAGTGACTTCAACAGCCCAATATTATCAATGGATATATCATCTAGTCAGAAAATCCATAGAGATAACCAGATTTAAACCACACTATTGACTAAATGGACCTAACATATATTTACAGAACATTTCACCCAGCAGCAACAGAATGCACATTCTTCTCATCAGCACATAAAATAATGTTCTAGGATAGATCGTATAGTAGGCCACAAATCAACCTTGGAAAATTTAAAGATCATAGCATTAATCTTTTCAGACAATAAAGTAATAAAACTCATAGAAGGGCTGATGTCCTAAACAGCACTCTGGCCTCAGAATCAGCCCTTAAGGCATTCGGATCTGGCTGAAGAGCTCATGAGAGTATTTTAGGCATGGAAAGCCAAGACAACCTGGAAAAAAAAAACCGAACGAACAAACAAACAAAAAAACACAACCTAAGTGAAAGATCTCTGCAAGTGAGATCCCAGTAGAAAGAACGGGCCATCAAAGAAGGAGGTACCTTTCTATGAAGGGAGGAAAGAACCTCCACTATGACCTTTTCTAAATAAGATCAGAGTTGGCGAACTGAAAAGGCTTCCATAGCCTTGGCAACTCATGACTAGAGCCTAGGGAGATTACTGACGCCATAAACAAGAATGTCAAATTGTTAAGTCAACAACAGGAGTCACTGTGTACTTACTCCTCATGTAGCATCTCTGTCATTAATGTGTTGTTCAATGTGAATTAATGCTATAACTTGTACTGAAACAGTATTTTACACTTTATGTTCTGTGTGGGTGTGAAGTGATGAAATCTTTACTTAATATATACTATATCGATCTTCTGTATATAAAGATAATTGAAAATGAATCTTGATGTGAATGGAATGGGAGAGGGAGCAGGAGATGGGAGGGTTGCGGGTGGGAAGGAAGTTATGGGGGGGAGCCATTGTAATCCATAAACTGTACTTTGGAAATTTATATTTTCTAAATAAAAGTTTAAAAAAAGATGAAATACAAATGCTCAGTAAATATATGAAAAAAAATGCCCAGCATCGTTCGCCATCAAGAAATGCAAAGCTAAATCACATGGAAGTACCACCTTACCCATGTCAGAATGGCTAAAATCCAAAACACAGAGAGTAATGAATGCTGGTGAGCATGTGGAGAAAAGGGAACAAACTGTTACACAGTGTTGGTGAGAGTAAACTAGTGTAGTCACTGAGGAAAATGATAGGGAGATTTCCTTTAAAAGAAATAGACTTGCTATACAATCCAGTAATCCCACTGCTGGGTATATACCTGAAAGACTTGAACATGTTCTATCAAAGAAATAGTTGTACCACACTCTTTGTAGCAGCACCATCCACAATAAACAAAATTTGAAATCAACCAAGGTGTCCATCATCAGAAAAATGGATGAAGATGTAGTATATAAATACAGTGGAATATTATTTAGCTATGAAAAAGAATGAAATTCTACCAATTACAGCAAAATGCGTGCATCTGGAGGACATCATGTTGAGCAAAATAAACCATACACAGAAAGAAAAATACTGCATGTTCTCCCATATAGTAGGGGCTAAACATTTAAAAAATTAGACTATATTAGACTATCCACATTTAAAGTGGATACAGGTATAGTTGGGCTAACATCTGCCACATTTATTACTATTTTCTCTTTCTGCAGTCAGTGTTGAATTCGTTTTGCAGCTTCCTCTTTTTCTAACTCTTTTGGTTTGAGTTGAGCATCATGTATGATTCCACTTTCTTTTCTCTCTGAACATAATAATGCTTCACTTTAAAAAATGTTAGTGTTTGTCCAAAAATTCGAGACTTTGCAAGATACATTTACATTTATTCTTAGTCCAGTTTCTAAAAATGCTACCCTGCTTCATGAATAGTGATGGATCTTCTAACAGTGTCAGGCTATTGCAACAAAATACCATAGACCTGGCGCCAAAGCAACAGAAATGCTTTTCTCAGTGTTCTGGAAGCTAGGGAGTCTAAGTTCAAGGTGTCACTTAGGCTCCTGGTTAGGGCTCTCTCTCTTTTGAGTCGCAAATGGTCAACTTCCTGCTCTGCCCCTACATAGGCTAACCTGAAGGCATGCAAAAGGAGGGAAAGGGAGGGAAGGAGAGAGGGGCCACCCTCACGACTTAATCTAACCCTAATTACCTCCCAAAGACACCACTTCCAGGTAGGATTAGGTGTAGCACTGGGGATTAGGGGTTGAATATGAGTATGGGGGAGAATAAAATCTTCTCTTCTGTCCCCTATAACAGTGCTGTCATGGATTTCACTTTTCCACAAGTTATAATCACCAAATCCATTGTTTCCAATATAATTTGAGCAATTACTCACTAAATCAATTAAAATAAGAAAATTAAAAATTTATTTTACCTCTTTTAATTGTTGAAAAAATTAACAATTTGTGGATACTTGAGTTTTATTAAGAACATTATAAATGCAATTGCTGTTATTTTTCCCAATTTCTCTTTAATTCAGCCTTTTTTTTGGTCTAAAATATCCAGTAGGGTCTGGCATTGTGGTGCATCAGATTAAGCTACCACCTGCAGTGCCAGCATCCCAGGTGGGTATTGGTTCAAGTCCCGGATGCTCCCACTTCTGATCCAGCTCCCTACTAATGTGCTTGGGAAAGCAGGAGAAGCTATCCCAAGTGCTTGGGACCCTGTACCCACGTGGGAGACCCAGATGAAACTCCTGGCTCCTGGCTTCAGCCTGGCCCAGCCCTGGCAGTTGTGGCCATTTTGGGATGAGTCAACAGATGGAAGATGTCTCTTGCTGTTTGTCATTCTCTCTCTGTAATTTTGCATTTCAAATAAATGAAGATAAGTATTTTAAAAATGAGTATAACTGCCGGCGCAGCGGCTCACTAGGCTAATCCTCTGCCTTGCGGCACTGGCACACCGGGTTCTAGTCCCGGTCGGGGCACCGGATTCTGTCCCGGTTGCCCCTCTTCCAGGCCAGCTCTCTGCTGTGGCCAGGGAGTGCAGTGGAGGATGGCCCAAGTACTTGGGCCCTGCACCCCATGGGAGACCAGGAGAAGCACCTGGCTCCTGCCTTCGGATAGGCGCGGTGCACCGGCTGCAGCGCGCCAGCCGCGGCAGCCATTGGAGGGTGAACCAACGGCAAAGGAAGACCTTTCTCTCTGTCTCTCTCTCTCACTGTCCACTCTGCCTGTCAAAAAAAAAAAAAATGAATATAACTATCCAGAAAAGAGTGTCTATAGAAATTATTTGGGGTTGTTTGTATTTGAGTCTTCTCACAAGCACACAAGTACTTTTACATCCTTCTTTCTTCTTCATATTTTAACAGCATGTCAATTTTGTTGCTTATTTTGTTCCTTACCACCAGTGGTTAAAAAAATTCTAGATTTTATTTTAAAAAGCTCAATCTTTTTAAAGTGAAATTACCAAACTTAGAGCTCCTCCGTTTTTTCTATCCAGTAACTGTGAATAGAAAAAGCTCAAAATAAGTTTTATTTTACATGAAAGCCCATTATTCAAACTTCATTTGATGACCTTTTCTTGTTTAGCTTCATTCTTCTATTGTGCCTCATATCTTTTTAAAAATTAAGTCTAACCATCTTAACAGTCCTTTTTTTTTTAATATTTACTACTATAAGGAGAACAGATTTCATGTACTTCAGATACAACTCTGAGAAGATCACGGTATTTGAGCTGATATTTCTCTCTGGGTCTGAGAGTCTGTAGGAGTCAAATCAGCAGGAGGACGGCCAGGGGAAATACCCTGACCTCACTCTCTCCTTTCCTCCTGATTGCTTGCTCTAACTCCCCATTGGTCAACGCCAATGGAATCCAAAAGGCAGACAAGAAAGCTGCTGGCATACAAACCAGAACCCTGCAATCCCTCTCAATGGTTTGGTTGGTATGTGCATTCCCTGGTTGGTGCAGGTGCTTCTGCTAAAGGTTTATACCTGCACCCTTCTCAAGAGACTTACCCTGGAGTAACTGAGGCCACCTTACCCTGAGGTTCCTTAGAATTGCACATCTTCTTCCCAGCCAGGGACCACTAGCCATAGATTTACTAGGAAGATACTTAAAAAAGCCTGCTGCCTTGTCTAAAGTTGGCACAGAACTGGTGCCACAATTCACAACCCAGAGTTTCCCCTGGGATCCTGCCAAATGTAGATTTTGTCTGAAACCAGTTCTGTATCTGCTTGTCATTTCTTACCTAATGCTCTCATTTGTCTTATCAGCTTCCTTTTCAATACAAGGATATTTCTCAAAATTCATGGGAAAATGGAAATTCAAAAAACAGAAGTTGCTTTAGTGTAAAAAGGAAAACTTCAAATCATGCCTAGAATTTTCATAACACACATTTTCTTGGATTGTCTGAAGGCCTCTTGTGCATCATACCCATTGAAGTCCCACATTAGGCTCTGTTTCTAAGACAGCTGACCTAAGAAAGCCTGGGAACTGAGTGAATAAAGAAACAGAGACCAGCCTCTGGAAGGGACAGCAGAGTGAAGAAGGAAGAAGAGCAACTGGAAAGGGCACACAGAAGATTCCGGCACATATAACTGTGGGAGGCACTGCTTGGTGCCATTCAAAGGACATTTCACAGTTTTACTCATGAACAGATCTTGGGTAGGCAACAAAAGCCACTGAATTTCTCCACTTTCCTTGGGCTAGGGATGGCTGGGTGCCACAGTATGGGCTAAGGAGATTGGGTGGAGGTCTTGGGGTGGGGGGTGGGGATTGGGATTGTCTCTTTCTAATTAAGAGCACAATGTTATGCAAGAGACGTTTTATCTTCCCTTACCTCTTGTTCATTCCTGGAACATGGGAAGTGGAAGCCTGGAAAAGCAACAGTTATCAGATGACTGTGATCCAAAGAACACAAGAATAAACGATGCATTAAGGTTAACATAGTGGTTAACCTTAGTGTAGCATAGTTGCTGTTTGGCGGCAGCAATTCAGATGCTGTTTGGGATATGCACATTCTATACCAGAGTGCCTGGGTTCCAGTCACAGCTCTGCTTCTGATTCCAGCTTCCATCTAATTCACATTCTTTGCTGGGGAACATCAGATATGACTCAAGTGGTTGGGTCCCTATCACCCATGTGGGAGATCTGGATTGCGTTCCTACCCCCAGGCTTCAGCTTGACCCAGCCCCAGCCCCAGCTGTTTCTGGCATTTGGGGAGTGAACTAGTGATTAGAAGATCTCTCTCTCCCCCTCTCCATTTCAGATTAAAAAAAAAAAAAAAAAGCTAAAATACTTTTCAAGCCATATAATGTAATGGAAAGAGATTGTGTAGCCCTTTTGTGATAGTCTGTGCTGTCTGTTGGGACATTTTATCATGCAAGAAAAATAAACCCACTTCTTTCTCATTCACTAAACAAATTTTCTGTTATTTATAATTGAACCACTCCTGTTATCACAGCCATTAGAAGAATAGCATAGAATTATACCAAAGATTCAGGGTTCTATTTTACTAGACCCACCTACAGCATAACAACTTCTGCCTCTAACTAGTTAGTCCAGTTTATGGCTTCTGCATTGAATGTATTGAAAAATAAAACAAAGCACTCTGGCAGGATGCACCATTGTTTTAATCATGCATAGACCCATGATTCTGTGGACTGAGACAAAATATCTGGAGTCCAGAGGCCACTCAGCATGCAGAGCAGTTTCAGGAAGAACAGGAAAAATAGCCAAATGGAAATGGGCTGAGCTGAGGGCTAGTACATTCCCTTTGTAATATCCAAAAATGTGTCTGAAAATTATTGACCAGTATAAATGCTCATGGCTCTGGTTTCAAATCTTGCCCAAGAGAAAATAAGGATGCAAGTGACTTGTGGGCTGATAGTGCACATAATTCCAGGAAGAACAGTTTTCTGGGTCAAGTAACATTTATATTATATGGACACAGACATAAGTGCCTTATTTAAATAGCGATGTACAATATGATAAGTGCTAATACTTCTGACAAGTGTTAAAATTGAGAATCTATTTTTTAAAGCCTTGCGGGTAACATTTCTTTGTCTTTGTGATATGTACAAAATATTATAGTTGAGAACAGAAGCAATAATTCTGAGACTGAACTGAATAATTTGGGGGACGAGAATGACAAAAAGTAACTGTAACAATGAAAACTAATTTATCACAACCTGTACTAATGAGCAAAAGAGACAATTTTCTATAATTTTCAGGCAGAAGTTATAAAACACTGTTCAGTACACAAGAGTTCCTCTCCCAGATGCTTCCTTTGTGCCCTATTATGTGGGAAGTAGACCACGAGAATACACACCACACATACTACACAGACAGTCCACACGTAAACACACACACATACTACAATCCCCGACAAGACCACATAATGCTACATACATGCACACAACTCATACATGAACACATACATCCTACATATACAACTTCAAACATTAACACACAACACTACATAACATGAATTTACCTCAGACATGTGCACAATGCTACAGGCAAACCAACATACGCACAGATGCTACACACACGTGTAGTATTTCCATACACAGCATAAAGATACTATATATAAACATATACATGAACACAAGCGTATTATATACACCCTAGCATGAACACAGCATAATACATACAGCTACAATATTGCATACGTATATGAACACAATACTACACACACACCCTGCACCTGAATGTAAACATACTACATGCAGAAACACATACTCCCAACATGTGCATACAACCTACACATGAACACACACTCCAAACATACATGAATGCACATTATATATATATATAGAAGGGCATACACCTCACACATACACACATATGCCACTCACATAAACACACATACTATATGCACCTCACCTATGAACAATACATAATACATACAAACTCATACACCACACACATCAATCATCCCTTATCCTTCACTTATTTTATAACCTGAACCATTTGTTCTCTCTAGTTTTGAGCATTCTTCATGAATTCTTTGGAAATAAATCCCACCCATTTGTTATGTTACAAAAATCACCCCTGAATGATGTAAGAAACTTTATTCCCAAAGATTATAATTTCTGGATGAAAAGTAAAGCATTGTCCTGAGAAGTAGATTGAAACTCCATTCTTGCTAAATACAAAAACAATACATCTGAACACATTTGACTGGTGTGTGAATCAAAACACATTTGACTAGTGTGTGAATCAAAACACATTTGACTAGTGTGTTTAGTACAATCAAGGACCACATAGAGAAACACTTTGTGGAGAAATACTCATTTGAGAAAAAAAATTTGATTTGATTTGATTTCATACCTGGACAACAAAAGGTTTTCCAGGTTTTCATGCAACATGTAAATATATTGAATCATGGAAGAGGATTCATCTTCTAGTCCAATTGTGTGGCCTAATTCATCTCCTGTTCTATAACGAATTCATTCACTCAAAAGAGATACTGACCAATCAATGTGTAGCTGACTTACGTATAGGACTTCAATGATATAAGTGGCAAAATTCTGCAAAGAGCTTATAGTCAGCTTAGTAGCAGACACAAATCTATAAGGAAACAATTACAATTATAAATACATGCAATGAAGAAATACATAGAAACAGGACTATGGCATTGCACAATCTTAGAGGGAAGCAGAGGCAAAAAATATCTAAGTGAGGTTCACAAAAATATAAGGGCAGAATCTTAAAGAATCCAAAAGAAGTTGTCATTTTAAAACAAAGATTGATAAGGGAATAATAAAACACATTTCATAGAACATAAATGGACATGGGGACAATTGTAAGTTCAAGTCTATAAAGATAAGCAAGGCTTGATAATTAACATTTCTGTTTCGCATACCAGAGTTTGACTTTAATTGGCAACAGGGTCCCATAGAAGGAATTTCTGCAGGTAGCATAAGCATCTATGTGCTTTAGAAACTTGACTTTGACAGGTTCATTATATTGGAGGAGAGGGAGAGTAAAACCAAACAAAATGCTGTAGAGCATTTACTATAGAGACGGGAAGAAACTGGAATAAGACAGTGATTTTGTTGACAAAATAGAATCAAAACTTGCTTAGAAACTGGTAAAAAGGAAAGCTAATAAAGTATCTTAGATTTCTTTTTTTTGATGACTAGATAGTTAATATGACATATTATAATTTAGAAAACAATTAAAGGTAAGATATATGTCAAATAGTGCAGAGGATAGTTTGAATATGGTTATATAGGACATACCAGTAAACTTTTCTGGTGGACATTTGGAAATATAGATATGAACCTCAAATAATGTTAAAAAATCACTAAGAGTAGGAGTTTAAAGCACAATGACTGGGTGCAATCCCCTATGGAAAGTATTTTTTTTTTTTTTTGACAGGCAGAGTGGACAGTGAGAGAGACACAGAGAGAAAGGTCTTCCTTTGCCATTGGTTCACCCTCCAATGGCCGCTGCGGCTGGTGCACCGTGCTGATCCGAAGCCAGGAGCCAGGTACTTATCCTGGTCTCCCATGGGGTACAGGGCCCAAGCACTTGGGCCATCCTCCACTGCCCTCCTGGGCCACAGCAGGGAGCTGGCCTGGAAGAGGGGCAACTGGGACAGAATCCGGCGCCCCGACCGAGACTAGAACCCGGCATGCCGGCGGTGCAAGGCGGAGGATTAGCCTAGTGAGCCGTGGCGCCGGCCGGACAGTATTATTGAAAAGAGAAATGAGCTAGGAATAGATCCGTAGAAAATATTCTCAGATGAGGGCAAGGAAGGGACAAGTGGACTATAAATTTAATCCTGATGGTTATATCTAATTTATTTTTATCTCTCTTTGAGTGTGTTTTATTATTTGCTTGATTCTTCCAATCTTGATGGGAGTCAATTGAACAGTTAATAGAAAAAAATCCTAAACTGGAAGACTATTTCAATAAGTTATTTTCATGAACATGTATTAAAATATTACCAATTCTTAATTTTGCATCAAGAGTTTTTACATTTTTAAAAGAGAAGGTAAAAGTAGCATCTGAATAGTAACTATGTGAAAATAAATCCAAAAGAACTCAACACACTGTTCAAAAATTTAATACAGCACCACACAGTTCTTTAGTTGCGCAGGACTTACAAGTTAAGATGACAAGCTTGGCCAGCGCCATGGCTAATAGGCTAATCCTCCACCTAGCGGCGCCGGCACACTGGGTTCTAGTCCTGGTCGGGGCGCCGGATTCTGTCCCAGTTGCCCCTCTTCCAGGCCAGTTCTCTGCTGTGGCCCGGGAGTGCAGTGGAGGATGGCCCAAGCGCTTGGGCCCTGCACCCCATGGGAGACCAGGAGAAGCACCTGGCTCCTGCCTTCGGTCAGCACGGTGCACCGGCCGCGCCGGCCATTGGAGGGTGAACCAATGGCAAAGGAAGACCTTTCTCTCTGTCTGTCTCTCTCTCTCACTGCCCACTCTGCCTGTCAAAAATAAAATAAAATAAAAAACAAAAAAACAAAAAAAAAAAACAAAAGAAAGATGACAAGCTCAAGAATGAAAACCTGGGATTCTACCTGGAGGAATATGAAGAATACAAAAACTGCCTATTCAGATATATATGTATTTCCAGCAACATTTACCATTGGGTTAATAGTCATTCATATATATATATATATATAGTATATAGTATATATAGATATAGATAGATATATACATCTATCTCTCTATCTATGTATGTGTATATATATATATATAAAGAGAGAATATCAAAAGAGACAATGTGGAGAGTAATAATATTCTGCAATGTGGAGAATAAGAAGCACAGCAAAATATAATGTCCCTTTTTCTAACTGAAAAAGGAAAATTTAACTGAAATGATAACTTCATATGTAATGACCTATTTAACCAATGAAAATAAATCAATCTATTGGTACAGGACAATGTAGTCTTGTCATTGATAGTGATTGTTTGGTAAGAGTAACTATTGCCCTGTTCTACATTTTTACTGCTATAGTAATCAACATAACAGAACCTTAAGACTCATGCATCATCTGGAAAAACATTTTTAAACCTTAGTATTTAACACTGTTTTCCTGCCTCCCAAAATAATTTATATGTTTTCTTTTTATGTGTATAGTTTTATAGGACAGATTTGCTGATTTGATACTTGAACAACCTACAGCATGGGTAAAGATAATGTAAATATTTTTATTTGAAAGATGATGAAGCTGAGTCAAAATAATAAATTTAATATTGGTTAGAACTAATAACTTTTGAAAACTCAACTTGTACTATGAACATTTCTTCCATTACTCATCTTCTCAACCAACTCTAGGATTAATATTTGTATTTTTAGTGTCTAAAGAAAGGAACTGAGTTTTAGAGGATTGCTTGTCTAAAGTCACAAGTGAGTCTTGAAAAAATGACCTGACCAGCTCTGCCTGATTCCAAATTTTATGTTCCTAACCTTTGTTCTACTTTTGGCTTTGAAATGGCTTTGCAGGTTTTTGTCAAAGAAAAGAGATCCAGGAAGAGTTAGAGCATCTGGACAGGGTAGCAACTGTGACTTACTTCAAGGCATATGGCTACTATATGGGAGAATTGGGATTGAGTCTAAATTTCTGTCTCCAGATGGTGAAACCCTGAACCCTAGTTTCCACAAACACTGAACCCAACTCCTGACACACTTGAGTCACAAAGATGATCAAGTTCACAGTCATTTATTAATTTCTCCATCAGATAACAAAAGGAATTGCCAACATTGGATGTTTAATTTCTGTACTATTTTAAGATTATAATATTCTCTATGCTGATACCACGGTAGTCAAATGTGTTCATCAATGCTGTGAACTCTGTGTGTCATTCTGGAATAGTTAACACATTTTCAATGAAACACAAATGTAGGCAAATAATGACAATTGTTATCTTGTTAATGCAGTACTTCCTAAATTCCAAGCCCTGAATTGCAAGATTTCTAAACATTACTTTATTTACTCGTAAAGCAACTTCATTGAACTTTCAAGAAGAATTAGGTTTTTAAGAAAAACAATGTCCAGGAAATGAAATACGGCTTCAAGAGTCAATAAAACGTCTAAGAGGTTTCCAGAAGCCATGCATTACGTTTCCCTGCAAAACGCAGTGAGACTAAATTGGCTGCATGAATAAAGTGTGTTCTTATCACCCCTAGACTGGGAAGGTGACTAGAGCTGGGATGTGTTCATCCAAATAGCTCAGGCCAGACCTTTCCTGGGCAGAAGGCATTTCATCCCTGTGCTAGCTGTGCTCTTGAACCAGAACTATATTTTCAGTTCCAATGATCCCCTGAGACAATTTGCTTTCAGGGAAGTTTGCTCTGGTGCTTGGAGATTCTTGCATTAAACAAATAGACAAAAATGGCCAAAACAACACCATAACGAAGAACAAAGAGAAGGCATTAGAACTCAGCCCTATCAGAAGAAAAAAAAATATTGGAAATGTAAAGGGTAACTGCCTGTTATAATGTTATCATTCAATAGGCAATAGCATAATGTGAAAGAATCAGTTCATCTGGTTAAATATGAAGAAGGTAGCAGATTCTAAATTAAAATAATACTGGTCCTTTGGTGAGTGTACATGAGCAGAATATACTATGGATTTTCCCCCCAGACAGCTAAATTAACTCATTGGAAATGTAGCATGCTAAATGATTCCTTCCAAAAAGTAACATATAATCATTTCTTTTTCAGGCTTGATTAAATTCCCTCTGCCTGTACAAATTTTATAACTGTGCCCAAATTTTATGTATCCATTTCTGATCATTGAACAGAACACAAGATTTGCATGATCCATCTCCAGTGTCAGGCAAACTCAAGGAGTAGCAGTTCTGAGACAGCGCACAGGTCAGAGAGGTACCTTGCACATAAAGGATGTTTGGAGTGTGTCCAAAGAGAAGCTATATGCAGAGTCCGTGTCAATGTTGCACACTCCTCAATGGGATCATACACCAAGATCTTGTGTTTATCTGATCATAGGAGCATAATCTGAAGTATGCCTTTGCTATGCATGAAACACACAACTGGAAATTCTACTGTGGTGCAGCAGGGTAAGCTGCCACTTGCAATGCTAGCATACCATATCAGCATGCTGGCTTGAATACCAGCCACCCCACTCCTGGTATAGCTTCCTGCTAATGTAACTGGGAAGGCAGTAGAAGATTCCCCAAGTGTTTGGGCTCCTACCACCTATGTGTGAGACTCAGATGGAGTTCCTGGCTCTTAGCTTCAGACTAGCCTAGCCCTGGCTGTTGTATCCATTTGGGGGAGTGACCCAGTGGATGGAAGATTTCTCTCTCTCTCTCTTTCTCTCTTCTCTCTTCTCTCTTCTCTCTTCTCTCTTTTCTCTCTTCTCTCTTCTCTCTTCTCTCTTCTCTTCTCTTCTCTCTCTCCCTCTCTCTCTCTCCTGGTCTGCCTTTCAAAACAGAAATGTACAGCCACTTCAATCTAACCACACCATTATGGACCTTCTACCCATAAAGACATCCTCAGGAGTAAAGAGAAACCAGATATCCTGAATCATCTTATCTCATTTTGTTCCCACACCCATCACCTACTATTCTAATCCCATTGGTATATGTTTACATATGTATGTTGTCCATCAAGTTTTGCAACTCTGTATGAGTTGAAGACTAGAGCCGAATTTCAAAGCAAGAGTGAAAAACCTCTTCCAGAGATGGAAGCAAAATGAAACAGTTAGGAATAGTCACAGTTGCTCAATCAACAAGAAAGAGATAAGTTTAAACTATGAGGACAGGCATAGTAGCCTCTGTTGCTACAGTCCCGCCAAGCCTGCTAATGTGGCCATTTCCCTAGTCTCTGCACAAACTAGCCCTTAGCCACGTGGGAAAGGGGTTAGGGATGCCAGGGACCAATGTCAGGGTTTTGCTGAGGAACTGCAGAAAAGTGACAGAAATAAAAATGAATTGTGAAACTCTATAGCACTTGCTATAGTTGACTATTGTATGCTCCTTTAGGATGAAAACAAGCTAGGTAGCAAGTTTATGTAAATTCTTTAGCTAGATTATAAACTGATCTGACATTTATTTTCACTGAATACATGCAAAAATTGAGGGAAAAAAGTCAGCAAAAAGGATGTTATGTTTTAAAGAAAATAAAAATGGGGTAAGAAATTAACAATACCAAAACTCAATGTAGTTTAATACTCAGAAGTAATGACTGATTTTTAAAACTGTGCTTAATTTATAGTGAATCTATGAAAGCACTGTAGTAAAAAATACATGAAACTTTGGAGAAGCCATTAGGACATGGTATTTAAGATGACAAAACTTGACTTTCAGATTCTATAAGAAACCCAACACCTTTATAATTAAGTTTTCTTCTTCCATTTAAATCTGATTTGTCATTTGTGAACAGAAGAATTTGAGCTAACAAATGGGTGATAAATTGGCCTTCTAAGTTGGGGTAAAATTTTTGAAAATGGATTGGTGCATAGTGGACAGTCCATAAATGGTGGCTGCTAGTAGAAGAGTAAATCACCCAAGTTTTACCCAGTTAATCTTTTCCCATTTTATCCTCAAGGAAAGAAAGGCAAAGGCTATTCCTTAATGCTGCAACTATTGAAGGAATGATATGTTGGTGAGAGAGGAAGTGGTATTGGAACAGAACTCAAATCAGTACTGGTGGTTTAAGGTGAGAATCATTGCAGCTAAATTGCCTTCATGTCTTACTGATATCTGGCCGTGTTAGTGGCCCCTTAACCACACACAGTGCCTTCCACTAGGGCTAACATTCAAAGGTATGTAGAAGAATCAGACTCAGTTTACTTCTAAGAAAACTTTTGATTTCTTGTAGTCCTTTATTGACTTTTAGAAAAAAGCTAATGAAATTTCAAGCTAACTTCCAGGAAAATGATCACTCTTTTTCAAACCCCAGAGTGCTTAGTACTCTACACATAAAGCATTATTCAACATGTTTGGGGTAAGGAAGACTATTCTCTAATATGGATAGATCCATCATGTTGAAAATCATTGAACAGCATTTCTGAGTATATTTTATTTTCTTAAATAAATCTTTTAAATCATTGAAAGATTGGACTATAATTTCATAATGACATGACATTAAAAATTTAGTGACAACACACAAAAAGCTAAATAAACAATACATCTGCCCATTTATGGGTCTTAGTGTATACTCGGATTGAACAAACTAATATGATTTAACTATACTTGTTAAAATGTAGTGCATTTGAATGTTCTCATTCAAGTAACAGGTTTTTTTTCCCACATATCCTTATATTCATAGTCTTAAAATAGTCTTTTTTCTCTGTTTGGGAAATATATGTAAGGTAAAGAATACATTAACCAGGGGAAAATAATGTGAGATAAACAATGGTAATAGACAAGTGTTATTATGATCTCCATCACATGTTTTCATGATAGTCATGTAGCTATTTGTGTTGTAATTGTATACAGCAAAAATATTTTTGTACTAAAATGTTCAAGAGTGGATATATATGAATATATATGTGTATAATTTTAATTTAAAAGGATCTTAAATAGAATTATATACACTTACATGCATATGATGACCAACAATCTCAGTCTCTTTTAAAACGTATTTCTTCTTATGATTTAAAAACATAATAAAATATAAGAATATCTGGCTTTTGGAGGATACACAAGCAACACACTAAAAGCAACCATCTACAGTTTATATTTAGTACAGTATCTAATCAGTAGAGGGCTCTCTCGTCTGTGCAAGACCCACAGTATAAACGCACAGTCTACATGCAGCAGTCACATATGGTGTGCATACACTCACACACACACACACACACGGACTCTTACACACGCCACCTAGATAATAAAGCTGTCATTTCTCATTGTTTTCAAATCACCTTTAATATCAGTTGATTTTAAAGCTTACAGAAATGAAGGCGCAGGCAGCACCCACTGGCAATATGTTAGAACATTCTCTACCTAAAAATACTGATAGGTGTTTACAGGCTTCCTTCATTTCACTGTGACATTGCTCGGTTCTGATGTGCATTTGGCTGCTTTCCTGAATTCACACATCTCTACGTTTGCTCATGTGCTTGTGCATTTTGAAGAAGTGTCACTACCCAAGCTTTGCAAAATAATTAACTGAATTTCCAAAGTGATGCTGCCAAGGCTGTGTCTTTGTTATGCCCTCCCATACTTAAGAGTAGAAACACACACATACACACACACACACAACCCCAAAACAAGAAACTAGTCATGCTTGCCTTTGTCAAAGTCACTGAGCCCAGTTGTATTTTTTTTCCTTCTAAAAAATAGATGAAGACATCCTAACTGGATTGACTTTTTTTCTCTCCTTGGCCTGTAGGCTAGCTGCTTCACAGATCCATAATACAAATGCCAAAACTATGTAAACCTCACTGGGGTAGAAATTTGTAACAGAAAGAGAATTTCTGGCTGTGCCAAAGCGGGGCTGCAATAATCATGGGCTGCACCCTAGGCCAGTTTTCATGATACAGTTAAAACCTGACTCGGCTGCCAGCAGAATCAACTGTTTAAGCATCTTGCTGAGGTTTGATTGTAGTTGTCCAATAGATGCTTAAAAACATTGGTTTTCATAGACCTCTGGTGAGAATCTCTTACATCCAGCTGATCCTAGGCTATTAGTAATATATTAGCTCAGCAGCCAGATCCAAGAATTCATTTGGATGCTCTTTGAGAGAAAGGAAACAATCTATGATTTTCATTAATTGGTGTCAATGCTTTCCTGCCTACTCTTCATTCTAGATAGAATTGATTGCTCTCCCTTATTGTTTCATGCGGCTCATCCCTAGGCTCTGTAACATAAAAAATTGTCCATTAGTAAATGGCAGCCCCAAAATTCAAATGCAATAATGGTTAAGTCTAAATCCTGTGCTTATTTCACAGCATCTGTAACATTAGGTGAGGAGTTTACCCTGCTCAGCAAGAGTTCACATATATTCTGCCTATAAAGCATGCAGAGAAAATGTAGTAGCTTGAGATCATGAATAGTCTTCTCCTCAAAGATATTAAATGAGTTCATTAATAGCAAATTTAGACCACACAATCTCATCACTAGAGACTGTTTTTCATTGTATTAATAGGTCAATGATCCCTTCACGCACACCAGAAAACTACTCAAGCTCCATATATCCCGACCACTCTCTTTTTTAAATGATAAAATTTAAGGGACTTGTTGCTAAAAGTTTGAGCTTGGGATGGAAAGAAGAGGACAAAGAAGAAATGGGTAAGACTTTGTACTTCTTCTCAGACTTCTATCTCCGGAGAATGTTTTCATGATAAAATTTTAACATTTGCGAAAGGCATGTGGTCCAGTGGTTAACACACTGCTTGAGACTCCAACAGCCCATACCAAGCCCCTGTGTTTGAGTCCCTAATCCACTTATCATCCAGCTTTCTGCTAATGCACATCCTGGGAAGCAGATGATGATGGCTCAAATACTTTTGTTCCTGACACCCACTTGAGAAAACCTAACTGAGTTCCAGGCTCCTGGCTTCAGCCTTGCCAAGCTGTGACTGTTGCAGGCATTTGGGAAGTGCACTAGTGGATATGATTCTCTCTCTCTCTCTCTCTCTCTCTCTGTTTCTCCCTCCCCTCTCTCCCTTTCTCTCTGTCTCCCTCTCCCCAACTCTCTCTTACCTTCTCTCTCTGTGTGTGTGTGTGTTGCTCTGCCTTTAAAATATATTTTTTTAAAAAATTAAGAGATAATTACCTGATATAATTTAATGGTTAACATTGTGGCAAGACAAAGTTCATTCCTTTTGAGCACCAAGTTCAACAACATTACCACTCGTTGAGTTGCAAGAACAATAAACATGTATATTTCCATTGACTAGTCAGGGAATATTCATATTAAATGTGTATATTTAATCACAGATAAATATCAACCCAGGAACATGGAGTCTTTAGTAAAATTAAAGATATGAAAAAAGTTGTAGTGTAATACACAATTGATTGTATTAGAATACCAGCTAGATCACAGGGTGTACATATTTTAACTTTTAGAATGACTTAACCAGATTCCTTTTTCAGTTGTTCTGTAACTTCAGAAATGGTTATAAATTGTACTGAGCAGGAATGTCACAGGGAAGAATGAGGACTTTCTATCCTAGGAGGGATAGTAAATAAGAACATCTCTTACATGAAACTGAGTGGTTGGCCATGGCTATCTAGATTCTGTGCACTGTGCTGATGAGGATTGTGGGGCTGGAGCCAGACTTTGTCATGTCATGATTGATTAGGAATGTCTGGCATAAATGCATGATTACCAGGGAAAGCACATGTGCCATACATTGCCACCATTGTCCTGTTGCTGAGATTCTCCAAGCTTGGGTCCCTATTTGAGGTCCAATTACAGTTCAGACCCATGAATCTTGACTAGATAGTGTCACGAAGGAGCATGAAGCAAAGCCAGATGAAAATCTCTGTGTGTGGAATGTTCATGCTGGTTTACACTGGTGGAAGATCCTGGGCAATGTTGTAGAAGTAAGTCAGACCACCCGGGGGTGAGGTGAGGGATGGGGAAGAGGCATTTGCTTGTTTCTATGGTCTACATATTTCCAAGATGGCTGATTTCAAGCTACCAACGTGAAGTCATTAAACTCAGAGCTGGGAAGATACATGTGCAGTACAAGCCAGTATGAGGAGGCTGTGGTATTCTGCTGAAGGCAGATGAACTTCGAGGTTTGAGGTTGCTGAGTACGTGCTGGGCCACAGGAGAGAGGCTAGGCTTCAGGATTCAGGGTATGAGCATGTGTCCACAGATGGATTAGCTATCTACACTGGGGGAACAGCATCAACTAAAAAGCAGAGCACAGGCCAACCTTTTGAAGTTATAGCTGTGTAAGAATCATTTTCAGTGCCATTCTTCACAAAAACACGTTTTACCTTTATCTACTGATACAATGTTCGCATGTTCCAGAGTCTTATGCTGAAAGAGCATAGTAGATAAGTAAATCCAGACTTCCTTGTCTCGTGTTCTGCCTCTGTTATGTGTTAAATCTGTAAATTTGAGAAAGTTGTTTAACTTCTCTGTGCCTATTTCTTCATCTGCTAAAGTAGGGATTTAAATAATATATATCATAGCATCATGTTTATGATCCAATGAGCTACTAATTACAAAGTACATGGAAGAATATTTGCATCTGGTGAAGCAAGAATTCTATTTAAGTGTTTAAAATAAAGGTTCATAAAATGTGATTCGAAATTTTCACAAAAAATCATTCTAAGAGCATAATTTGAATTTTGGATAGTGGAACAGGATAGCTATGATGAAAATACTCATTGATATAGCTGATTAACTTCACATTTATAAGCATAACTTATTTTCTTTCTTATAATTCAACTATTTTGGGAGAATGAGTGGAAATAAAAATTAGAACAACAAATAAACAGCATTTTAAAAGTATCATTTTATAGTAATTTAGATGGTTATGGCAAATATAGTAGCAAGGCCAAAAATCGGCTGTTTGTATTTTATTCTAAAGCAAATTCCATTTAAAAATTGTGCCTTGACTCTTTTCTTATGTTAAATAGGTTGAGGAAGAAATCTCATGATATCAGAGTTCTATGTATTTTAATATAGAATACACTATAAATATAGTAAATAGCAATTTTTCTTAATATAAATCTAAAAAAATTCCATTTCCTAAATATAAATTCATAATTTTTTAAAAAAAAATTCTGGCAGGGGACAAGCTCATTATACCACTGGGGTCCCGTTTCCCTCAGCACTAGATTTTTCAACTTCTAAATCAGTATAAATGCCACATTTAGCCAAGTTTTTAAAATAAGTTAAAATAGAGCAGAAAGAACCTTTGCTGCCAGTTCTATTCAGTAGCATGTTAATCAGATTGCAGTAATAAGTATGAAACAATGTATGCAATTAGCAGTGGTTAATTTGAAACTACTTCATGTCAGTTTCTTTCAGAGCAATACGTTAGTAGAGTAATTATTTATTACCCCAAGGACATGATCAATGATATCCTTCCATAATAATGTCTACAAAAAGAGTAGGCATCCTCATCTGCATAAAAGGGTAGCTGTAGAAACTGACTTTTTTCAGCTAAATAAAAGCATAAAATTATTTCTAAGCTGTGTCCAACTATTTCATTAATAATGATAGATAAGCAATTCATTTGTTACACTTCAGTATTTTTATGGTAACATAATGGTGATATGGAAAAAAACCCCAGCATTAGTGATTTAAATCCACAAAGACTATTTCTGTTGAGAAAGGGAAAAATGACTCATTTCTAAATGTCATTATAGTCATTAATGTGTATGTCCCTTCCACACACACAATTCACCAGTCCTTTAGTTGGCACTTGAGGATAGAATTTATGGGAAGCCCTGAGTGATAACACATGGTCTACACAGCTGAGCCATGGTTGTCCAAAGGCAAGGAAGAGACGCCAAGTTAACCAGGTGGCCACAATTAGAAGCCATTTTAAAGATTTGGGGTGTTTGTGTTAGAGGCTACCATATTTGCTTTCTAAGATCTTTGCTTATTGGATAAGAAATCCTGTGTCTTCATATCTAATTAATTTACTTCTTTTGTATAAAACACCCATCATCCTGAGTTGGACGAGAAAAAACTCACCTTTTGTAGCACTTAATCTTACTGTGGAGAAGAACAGACTGCGAAATGGAGTGGGCTGGAAAGGCCACACAAGAATGCAGAGCAAGCAGAAATGGCTAGAACGTCACACACGCTTGAGATGGGACCTGCATATCTACAGCTTCCAGCACTCCACTCATTTGGAGAGTGAGAATTTCAGAAGTTGGGCAGTTGACAGCTTGTTCCACTATACATGAGGGATTCAACCAGATATGATGGTTCAAGGGAGAGGGACACCTTATATAAGTATTTTCATTTACCGTGACACACAAAAGGACAACAAGGTCGAAGTCCAGAGCCAAGAGAATCAGAAGGTGGGCATGAGCAGGCCTGAGAATTCCAGTGAAATAGGGCTTGGCAAATGCTACTCAATTGATCTCAGTGGTGGGGTGCCTAGAGGGCTGCTCAAAGCTCTATTTTGCCAAAGATAAAGCAAAACTAAGATAATTGCCAGTTATGTTATTTCTTATATACAACATCATGGTATCATGTATAAAAGAAAGTGCATAGCCACTTCCCAAATATGTAAAATTAAAATGATTTACTTTCAAAGATGCTGAATGTTTTATAGGAGAATTGTGTGGGTGAACTTTTGTGTGAGAACTACCCAGCACACTTTTGTATTCACACTTTTGTATTCCATTCTTAAGCAGCTGTTCGTCCACTCCAGGATTTCTGCTGTGTATTGTTACAATTCTGTATGACTCAGGCTACTTGACCACATTTTATCAACCAGGCTGGGAAGCTACTTGCCCTGTTAAGCCAGTTTGAGTTATTTTTGTAATGCTTTTGCATATCATAAAGAAAGACAGTAGCATCTGATCACCAAGAGCTGTTAGCAGCCATGTTCCCCTATCAAATGGAGGGAGTAGGTCAACAGCAGGCCAGAACAGGACTGGCACACAGAGAGAAGAGATAACATTCATGTGCTTGATCTTACTGTTCCTGAAACCCAGCTGAAGCTTCACTCATCCTACAGTTTTTAGTCCACTCTTCCTTTAATGCCATCATAAACTCCACTTTCTTCCAATGAATCCCCTTCTTGTCTTAAGCTACTTGGAATGTAATTTACTTCCTCTAGCACCAAACACCAATGTATTAGGCTTTTAGAAAAGAGATTAAAGTATATGGAAAAGGCAACATAGTGAACATAAAACCTATTGAGCATATGGAAAGTTTCTTATGTATTTGAGTATTTATTACTTTTTAGTTGTTTCGGATGTATTAGTTTTGCCTTAATAAATAGTATTTGACTCCTTGAGTCAACCTCTAACAATATCCACTAAAGTTTCAGACTAAAAATACTAATTCACAAAACATTTACTAATTAATCAAAATATTTATGGTTTGACCATTTGCTTTCTAACTTTTTTAAGAGCCTGATTTACCACTTAGTGCAGTAGGAGTTATGACTTTCTCATAATGTATCAGTGGTAGACAATATTAAGGTACCTCTGGGGAATTATAACTATTTTTCCATCACACAAGATACAATATTGGTGTTGTTCAGTGTTACTAATTTGGCAAGAATAGCTTCACTTCAAGAAAAGCAGAAATATAAAGCAGAACTTTAGGCCTTTTCTTAGTTCACCAACAATAAATTTAGTAAAACCTAGAGTCACAGACAAATCCCAATCTCAAAGCAGAAAAGTCCTGGGAGTCGAGTTGCTGAGATTTTTTTTTAAGACTTCTCACGTAGTAAGTGGGATAAGTTCATTTAACAGCAATGGAAAATGTTTCCTATTTGATTTTATTAACTGATTGATATGAATTAATGCATTAAGATATTTGATTGTGTCATAAAATGTGTATATGAGCATCATGATTCAATTTAATGTACCTATTACTGGTTGATGTGCCATTATATTAGGCTAAATTAAAAGAATTTTATGGAAAAAAAATTACAATTAAAGACTCAAAATTGATTGCATTCATAACTTAAAAGAAGATATTCTATTCCATTATTATTTTGAATAATTATAATACTATATCAGAAAACAATGTGGGAAACTTGAGAAGTAGACAAAGTAAAGCAAAGACAAATAGAATAAGAGTCAAAATAAAGTATACTTTCTTTGTTAAATTTAATATTTTATCTTTAGCTCAATTGTTAAAACTGAAAGGATAAGAAAAGTCACATGACTAACAGCTTATCTCAGCAAGTAAGTTTTAGGTCACGTTGTCATAAAAGAGATGAATTTTCCTTCTTTCATCTTCCAAACTGCAAAATAAATTATTTCCAAATAAAACATTTTCATTTTAAAAATATTTTTACAGATAATATGATGACAGTGTGAACAGAACATGATGATTCTCTTATGTCCTTTATGAATGATGGCCAAGCATCCCAGTTTGTCTAAGACTGAAAGGGTTCTGGGGTACAGGACTTCCACTGATAAAACTGAGGTGATCCTTCTGGAAAACTGAAATATGCTGTCATCCTCTACGACCACATTACTTAGCTTTAGTTGTAATATTCAGAGGCATATTTGGAAAATGTGATTTATTTCTGAAGACCTAAGATGCTCCTCTCTCATTAAATAAGTAGATGAATGATGATTATGAGTTGATGCGTGCTAATTCCTAAAGTGAAATATGGCACTGATATACCAGAGTTTTCCTAAGAATTGTTGTTTCTCTCACTTCTAAGGAGCAGAAAAGGATTTCTGATCAGGAACTGTTTTACTCTTCCTGCTGGAAGTGTGGTACAAGGACCAACCGCAGCAACAATCACCTGGGAACTCATAAGAAGTTCACAATCATAAAGCTAAATCCAGGGCTACTAAGAAACAGCATTCACACCATTAGCAAATTCTCAGGAGATTAATGTTCACACTAAATTTGAGAAGCACTGACATGAAAACTCATCTAAAAGAATTTTCTAAATGACTCTAATTTGTTCTTATATTTGCAATTCTTTGCAGAGGTCTAGCAAAGTTATATTAGCTCAGCTGCAATTAATTTGGGATGTGTAGTCATTTGACCTGGGTTGGACCCACAACTTTGCCAAATAACTTTTCTCCTACATTTGAAGAAATATTTCCATTAATAAAATCTGAATTTGGACTGTTTCTATAAATAGTTGAGTGTTTCTATAAGGTAGGATGTATTCTGTGAGTGGGTCTTTCTGATGGAGCCGTGATTAGATGGAAAATAAATGGAAAAATGTCACACAGACTCTGGAAAGAAACTAAGCAAGACTATGTGCAGGGCAACCTGGAATGGATAGCTGGGTGTTGTGTGTAGGTCATGGCAATTAGTTAAAAACAAATAATTCAAACTTTGAAAAATGTAATGCACCATGCTAGTGATTGTTCTTCTGGGAACATCAACATTTATATGAATGTTCCTCCTACAGAGGAAAGTTGTATTAAGTGTGACCAATTTTAACAGGTGATAAAAGTTTCTTTATGTTATACTTCACATCCATTGTCCCTGAGACTTGTTTAAACTTATACCCAGGTCCCTTCTGTGTTATGGAAAACTAAAACATAACTATGAACAGATGTTTGGTGCATCAAGTTAAGTCAGTGCTTGGGACACCTGCCTTCCCTATCAGAATGCTTGGGCTCATGTCCTGGTGCTGCTTCTGATTTCAGATTTTTGTTGATGCACAGCAGCAGGTGATGCCTCATGTACTTGAGTCCTTGCCACCCACATGGGAGATACAGATTGAGTTCCAGACTCCTGACTTCAATATTCAGCCTAGAACAGACTTGCTGATGCAGGCATTTGGGGAATGAACTAGCAATTGGAAGACTATCTATTCTCTCTCAAGATTTTTCTGTCTTTCAAATGCATAAAAATGAAATGACAACTGCACCATATTTTAGGAGGTAACATGGATGAGGGAGCCCATTTCCTCTCCCTAAGATCATACTGGGAATTTCAGCAGTAGGCAATAGTAAAAATTTAATGTGCTTGTTAGCAGAAATCTACAAAGGTCTGTGGCAGAGGCAACAGCATAGAGGCATGGCAACCAGGCAAAAGAATTGATAGAGTGTCCATGAACAAGCTCTCTGGAGATTCTCCCTATCCCTTAAATAAATGAGAGTACACTGACAGTCTAATTTCTGGTGATTAAGCATGAAGGGAAGTAATTCCTAATTGTATGCAGGCCTCCCTTGGCATCTGTGATGGATGGGTTTCAGGACCCCTCAGAGATCCCCAAATCTCTGGATGTTCAAGTCCCTTATATAAACCAGTGTAGCAGTCCCACAGAACCTGTGAACATTTTCCTGTGTATTTGAAATCATCTCCAGATTACTTATAATATCAAATATAATTCAAAAACCATGTAAATAGTTGTTATATATACTGTACTTTTCAATGGATAGTAGCAAAAAAAATCTGTACATATTTACTGCAGATACAACCAGCAACCATTGTAGGCCTAACTACATAGTATATATCATCAACAGCATAACATATTCAACCCATGGCTAGTTGAGTCTGATGGCATAGAACCCATGAAGAAACTAGGACAAGTATATGCAAGTGTATATAAGTGGTATTTTGCCTTTTTTAAACTTCTAGATAATGGGGTATATAATATGTGGATTATATTTTACAATATACATAATTCCACAGTGTAATATTTCAAATTTTGTAGAAACTCAATAGTTATGACTACAAACTAACATAAGTATTTACTAATATTAGCATTGCTTCTGTAGATTTTACAAAAGTGAAATATAAAGTAAGTGCCATACCATTCTTGTAAGGCTCCCCTTACTTATTAGCACTCCGATAAAACAAAAATATTGCCTCTTCCTCTTACTTCCCAGAGCCTCTCCAATACTATCCCATGCCTCAGTCTACAACACAGGATCACCTTACCAAAACAAGTGGAATGAACTTTATGAGCTGTATCAATAACATATGGCATATTACAAGTCCAAATAAAATCTACTTCAAAATGTTGGAAGCATTACCTTTTGGTTCTTAATAATCATAATGTCATTAGAGAAGAAAATATATCATCTAAAAATGGCAAACATCAAGGGATTAGTGTGGGGCTTTTTGTTTTCTTTTAAACATCAGCTATATTTGCTGCTAAGCACATACTCATCCAGGACCTCCCACTGACTCACTCCTCTAACTGTTCTGCATTCACTTCCAACACTAGTGTATCAAAAAGACACTGAGTCCTAGTTTTTTTTTTTTTAATTTATTTACTTATGTATCCAAAAGACAGACTGACAGACCCAGGGGGTAAGACAGGGAGAGATCTTCCATTTGCTGGTACACTCCCCAAATGCCTGCAACAGGGAGGACTAGGCCAGACTTAAGCCAAGAGCCAGGAACACCATCTGGGTGTCCCACGTGGGTGGGCTCAAATACTTGAGCCATCATCAACAGTGATGGAGGGCTTCATCTCTATAGAAAATGAGGTGGAAACAGAAAGACACTTTCATTTCAACTTCTATTTATATCATGCTGGCTCTCTTCTTCTGTTTTTAGGTAAGAAAACAATTCAAAAGGAAATTTAAGGCACAAGGGGATAAAGAAGGATTGGTCACTGGCCATCACTTGGAAGACTGGGACACTGATCAGGCATGACTCATCTATCACACTGTTGATCCAGTGTTTGGAAGGCTGAAGTTCTGACACATCTCTGGGCAAAAGTTTGTCTTGAGGCTAGTATCAAAGTCAAAATATTATTCTGTTTTTTTTTTTCATGAGGGGAGGGGTGCATGTGGGGGCTCTTTCTATTCTAGCATTAGAAAAGACCAAGGTGACTTTGACAAGGAAGTTGCCTTGTGATATCATTATCAGTAATTAGCCACAGTTAGTAAGCTTCTATTAATCAAATCCACATCTGGAAAGACTTTAATTCTGTGAGATGAACAATGTTGTTTGCAAAATTTAAAGCATGAAAGGTAGTATTGTGAACTTTACAAGAGGATGTAGAGAAAAACAGAGAGAAAATTTATCATTAAAGCATAGATAATCCTATTTAATCAAACCTTTTGTCTGTAAAATAATTTATGACTTCTGCATACATGTTAAAGAATAATTAAATTATTCTCTTGGCAAGATTGGAAACTTGCAAATAAAACAAAGTCTAAACTATTCCATATATATCCCTCTCATATGTAAATATGACATCTTAGTAAATGTTTTAACAAATAAGAAGAGATAATATTTGAAGATTTAGGACCTATAAGTGTAAATTCTTGGAATTTCTAGACATGAGGAAAATAGCTAAATTCTGAGGAATAATGGAAGGAGTGCAGTTGTGAAATTTTTACCCCTTTCTTCTGTCCTAAAAAATATATTTTGTGAAGAGGAGGCCAAGGAGTCCTTACTCTCTCATGCTTCTAAACAAGTATTCTGGTTACATTGGTACGGCTGTAGGGATCCACAGTAAGCTGGAAGAAGTGGAATTTCCCCAGTGATAAAGAGAGAGCATAGATCAAGAAGTGACAGCAGTCCTTCCACCTCTAGAAAGACTGACTTGCAAAAAAACTCTTTCAGAATCTTTTTGTAAGTACCAGACAAGTGTCAAGCCATATTTTTTAAAAAGGGCTAGGATTTTGATTTATCATTATTTTAAAGATTTATTTTTTATTTATTTGAGAGGCAGAGTTACAGACAAAGACACAGAGAGAGAGGGAAATCTTCCATCTGCTGGTTCACTCCCCAAATGGTCACAATGGCCAGAGCTGAGCCAATCTGAAGCCAGTAGTCAGGAACTTCTTCCTTGTCTCCTAAGTGGGTGCAGAGGCCCAAACATTTGGGCCATCCTCCCCTGATTTCCCAGGCCATTAGCAGGAACCTGGATTGAAAGTGGAGTGTCCGGGACTTGAACTGGCAGCCATATGGGATGTTGGTGCCTTAGGCAGAGTTTTAACTTACTATGCCATGGTGCAGACTCTAAATGGAATTGTCTTTACAGTCAACTATGCTTTCCTACTATTTAATTTTACTACTTACTAATCTGAAGACCTTTATGAATCTATATTTAAACCTTCATTTAGCATGGCACCTACTATAACTGTAGGAACTACTGTTCCTCAAGAGAATAAACAATGGCAATAAATAATAATCAAATATCAAAATGTCTATTTCATTCATATACATTACATTTTTGGTACCCAGTATATTAATTACCACAAATCATGGAAAATGTGATATTTGCCTACTGGGGACTGGTTTATTTCACTAAGCACAGTGGTTCATGATCTATTAAGTCATTCATGAGGACAAAGCCCTTGTGACCTATTCAGTTCTTCAAGATCCCACTTGATCCCTCCTCTTAATGTCTCAAAATGGAGTTTAAATGTCAATGAGCTTTGATGGGAATGCTCAAACCACAGTAACAGGAAACCAGAAGATTGAAATAGGCAGCTATAGTAAATGAGATGGAAGAACACAGAGTAGTGTCCTGGATGCCTAGGGAGATGGGTGCTTCAAGAAAGATGGAATGAGCAACTGAATAAGACCAGAACTGTGAGCACAGAGTGTGATTCATCAAGATGGGGATTATAGAAACTTTGATCATAGCTTTTAGTCAATGCTGGGAACAAGACCTAATCTTGGTGGGTTCCAGAGTTAAGAAATGAGCGGAAATGGAGACAATGAGTGGAGGCCATTCTTCTGAAGTTTTTCTATAAACAGAAGTACAGAAATCGTGTAGTAGTTGAAGAGGAATATGATGTTTAAAAGTTTCTCTCTCTCTCTCTCTCTCTCTCTCTCTCTCTCTCTTTCTCTCTCTCTCTCTCTCTCTCTGTGTGTGTGTGTGTGTGAAGATGGAAGGTATTTTTTTTCAACTTTTATTTAATAAATACAAATTTCCAAAGTACAACTTTTGAATTATAGCAGCTTTCCCCCAATAACCTCCCTCCCACCTGCAACCATCCCATCTCCCACTTCCTCTCCCATCCCATTCTTCATCAAGATTCATTTTCAATTATCTTTATATACAGAAGATCAACTTAGTATATACTAAGTAAAGATTTCAACAGAAAGCACCCACACAGATACACAAAGTATAGAGTATTGTTTAAGTAGTAGTTTTACTGTTAATTCACATAGTAAAACACATTAAGGACAGAGGTCCTACATGGGGAGCAGGTGCACAGTGACTTCCATTGCTGATTTAACAGTTGACACTCTTATTTATGACGTCAGTAATTACCTGAGGCTCTTGTCATGAGCTGCCAAGGCTATGGAAGCCTCTTGAGTTCACAAACTCTGATCTTATTTAAACAAGGCCATATTCAAAGTAGAAGTTCGATGGATGGTATTATGGTATGTATGCTGATGTGGGATTTAGAAATATGGAAAAAGAGGGGATGATTGCTATAATGCTGCCTACCAAAGGATGGAGAGGTTTAGCCTAGAAAAAACTAATGGATAGTTTGTTCTTGCTGAGAGAAGACAGGGCAAAGTATATAGCTTGTTTTGGATTGCATGGTAAATATGATGTTGGAAATATAGAGAAATTCATTTCCTTAGTAATATAGGATATATAGTCCTCAACTGAGATTGATGAAGAGAAACTTTTGAAGATTGAAGAATGTATGGAATTTCCACACTTAGCTGTTGAAATGAAAGACTGTGTGGTTTAGAATTGATTTCTGCAAAGTGAGCACAATGGAGGGAGTAGGAAATAGTTGAATGTATATACTATATACCAAGAACCAATGATGGACCATGAATATCAACTAATTAAGGAGGGAAGTGAATATATAAGGGGAATGAAAATAATAAAAAGTTAGTAAAACAACTAGCCATATATCCCAGTGGGTATGAAACACTGTATGAGCTGGGTTGATGAAGGTAGGGGTTGGAAACATAGGAATAGTGTTCAGAGAGTAGAATACTTGAAAAGAGAGCAGAAGATAAAGTTTCTTAGTGTGGAGAAGACTTAGAGTATGGCTATGGAAGTACATTGCTGAGGTAGGGCAGTGGACAACACAGAGGAGAGAACATCAAGGAAATAAGGTAATTGGTACTTGAAGCTCTCTAATTTCTTTATTCAGAAATTCCCTTAGCAAGGTTTCCTCTGGCTACTCTAATCCTTAAACACACAACATACACATTAATATCTGGCTTTCAGTTTATTCCCTTCTTCTTCTTAGCCATTATTATCTGGAATACTATATATTTTGTTTATTGTCTATGTCTTCCACTTGAATGCCCTCTCTTTTTAAAAAAAAATCTTTTTTTAACTTTTATTTAATGAATATAAATTTCCAAAGTACGGCTTATGGATTACAATGGCTTCCCCCCCATATCGTCTCTCCCACCTGCAACCCTCCCCTTTCCCACTCCCTCTCCCCTTCCATTCACATGAGGATTCATTTTCGATTCTCTTTATATACAGAAGATCAGTTTAGCATACATTAAGTAAAGATTTCAACAGTTTGCTCCCACACAAACATAAAGTGAAAAATAATAGATGATTTTTTAAATGATGATGAAATCAGATCAGACCTATTGTCATGTTTAATCCCAGTGAGAGTCAAGTTGGGAATTGATAATTTCTATTTTTTTTTTTTACAGAAGATCAGTTTAGTATACATTAAGTAAAGATTTCAACAATTTGCACCCCCATAGAAACACAAAGCGAAATATACTGTTTGAGTACTCATTATAGCATTAAGTCTCAATGTACAGCACATTAAGGACAGGGATCCTACATGAGGAGTAAGTGCACAGTGACTCCTGTTGTTGACTTTACCAATTGACACTCCTGTTTATGGCATCAGTAATCTCCCTATGCATGAGTTTCCAAGGCTATGGAAGCCCTCTGAGTTCTCCGACTCTTATCTTGTTTAGACAAGGTCATATTCAAAGTGGAGGTTCTCTCCTCCCTTCAGAGAAAGGTACCTCCTTCTTTGAAGACCTGTTCTTTCCACTGGGATCTCACTCACAGAGATCTTTCATTTAGTGTTTTTTTTGTTTTTTTTTTCCAGAGTGTCTTGGCTTTCCATGCCTGAAACACTCTCATGGGCTTTTCAGCCAGATCGGAATGCCTTTAGGGCTGATTCTGAGGCCAGAGTGCTGTTTAGGACATCCACCATTCTATGAGTCTGCTGAGTATCTCACTTCCCATGTTGGATCACTCTCCCCTTTATTTATTCTATCGGTTAGTATTAGCAGGTACTAGACTTGTTTATGTGCTTCCTTTGACTCTTAGTCCTTTCATTATGATCTATTGTGAACTGAAATTGATCACTTGGACTGGTGAGATGGCATTGGTACATGCCACCTTGATGGGATTAAATTGGAGTCCCCTGATATGTTTCTAACTCTACCATTTGGGGCAAGTCAGCTTGAGCATGTCCCAAATTGTACATCTCTTCCCTCTCTTATTCCTACTCTTATGTTTAAAGAAAAAAAAAAGAAAGTAAAGGAGAGGATTTGGAGGAAGGGAGGAATGGAGGCAAATATTTATTTCTTAGAATTGTATCTATAAAATATGTGAAATCTGTTACCTTTGTATTAATAAAATTTTTAAAATAAAATAAAATATATAAATATATTTATTCAAGGATTATTGGGCCAATGTGTCATCTCAAGGATGGGCTTCTTGTAAATGGCAGTTTGGGTCTGTTGCTAATATGTACCAGCCTCGCTAGATGATGCCCTGCACTGTCTTTGGACTCTGCAAAGAGTCCTTGCCAGCCATAAGACTTCACCAAATGTGGATCCTAGACTTTAGGCCTCCCAGTTTCCAAACCATGAACAAAACACTTCTTCTATTCTTTACAAAGTACCCCTTCTATACATTCTGTTATAGCAACAGAATTCACATTGACATGCACTGTGTTATAAAACTTAATTTTCTGATGGCTCAATCATGATGTTTCCATGCATTCCTCCTTCTTGAGCTCCAGATTCTTATTTTCAATCCCCAATTTACTCTTCCTCTAGGATTTAATATACAGCATAAACTCAACAAGTGAAAAATTGCTTTCATGAATTTTCTTATCCCCTCCAAAACTGTTTTCTTATTTTTCTTGATCTAAATCAGTGATAACTACTTCCTTTAAGTTGTTCAAGCCAAAAATCTTGGGACCATGTCAACTTTCATCCTTTGTACACCAAACTGTGGAAGAAAATTACATTGCAAGGAATAAACAGAGGAGGGAGATATTATCCAAGAGTAGTGAATAAAGGCAGAGAGGTCAAACTGAAACACTGCTTCAAAATAAAGACAGAAGAGTTTCTGAGCCCTGGGTGAGACAGTGCAAAATTGCTGGAGGAAGTTAGAGGGGAAAGAATGTGCAATGTCCATCAGTGTTTAGTTCTATGTTTCCTGATGATTACATTTCAAAGTCTTTGAGGAGACAATTCTGGGTTATAGAAAAGTTATACCTCAAAAGGGCATAGAAGGAATTTAGACAGCAAAATATTTTAATTAAATGCTTTAAGAAAAGTCAGGCCATGGATGTACAGCCAAGAAGAAACCGATCTAAAGTCAAGTCAAGATAAAGGTGCCTCTAAAAGCTGTCCTAGTCAATACAAAATCAACGAAGTATCCATCCACAGAGTTCCCTTCCTGCAGATCTGCTTAAAAGTTACATGACTAAGCAGTTTTCTTGATCTCCTTGTATAAAATTACCATGCCCCGCACCTCCCTCCACCATGCATGGACATCTTGCCCAGCTGATCACTGTTACAATTCATAGTATCTAAAAGTGTGTTATATATGTAGATATGTAGCATATTTATTGTTTGACTATTTATTTACCACTCTGCCTGTTAAATTCATGAAAACAGGTATTATTTTGTCTATCTTTGAGTCTCCATTATCTAAAACAATGTCTGATGCACAGTAGAAATTCAATCACTATTTTTAAATTAATAAAACAGAAGGCTATAATTTTTTAAAGATTTATTTATTTATTTGAAAGAGTTACAGAGAAAGGTAGAGACAGAGAAAGAGGGGTCCTCCAAACGCTGGTTCACTCCCCAGATGGCTGCAATGGCTGGAGCTGTGCCCATCCGAAGCCAGGAGCCAGGAGATTCTTCTTAGTCTCCCACATGGGTACAGGGGCCCAATCACTTAGGCCATCTTCCACTGCTATCCCAGGCCATAGCCTAGAGCTGGATCAGAAGAGGAGCAACTGAGACTAGAACTGGTGCCTATATGGGATGCTGGCACTTCAGGCCAGGGCTTTAAACTGCTGCGCCACAGCACTGGTCCCGACTCTATAATTTATAGTTTTTGAGCTCATAAGTGCTTACATAATAAGCCTTTGAGAATCTGATAGATTTGTAGATTCTTTTTCAATATACTACACATGAAGACATAATTAAGGTATACTCATTTGAGTTTTCTGTATAATATCAGAACATATAATGGAGCCTATGAAGTCTGATGATTTAATGAAACTCTTAGATCTTGCTGACTCTTAGGGAACCTCTCTAGAAAAGAGTGGTTTTGCAAACATGTAAACATTTTCAGAGCCAATTTTGTGGCTTCCACACTGACTTATTAATTTATACAAGTATTATATCTATTACAAAATATTTCAATTTAGGAAGGTTAAGGTAATGTATTTAAAGATTACTTTCAAATCTTGCTAAGTTGCTCACCAGATTTATTCATCAAAATGTCCATACTACCACAGAAATTTACAAATTCAATGTGATCTCATTCCAAACCAAAAACATTCTTCTTAAATCCAGAAAAAATGGGCCAGAATTCATATGGAAACACTAGAGTCCTCAAATAGCTAAAGCAATCATAAACAATAAAGTCAAACGTGAAGGCATCACAAACCAGATTTCAATACATATTACAAGGCAATTATAATCAAAAGAGCCTGATACTGGGAAAGAAGTAGACATGTAGATCCATGGAATATGCTAGAAGCTCCAGAAATTAATCCATACGTCTACAACTAACTTATCTATAACAAATGAGCTAAAATCAGTACCTGGAGAAAGGACAGTCTTTTCAATAAAATGTTGTTGTGAAAATTGAATCTCCACATGCAGAGGTATGACAGAATACCCCTTTCTTACATCTTTTTTTTTTTTTTTGACAGGCAGAGTGGATAGTGAGAGAGAGAGACAGAGAGAAAGGTCTTCCTTTGCCGTTGGTTCACCCTCCAATGGCTGCGATGGCCAGCACGCTGTGGCCGGTGCACCACGTTGATCCGATGGCAGGAGCCAGGTGCTTATCCTGGTCTCCCATGGGGTACAGGGCCCAAGCACCTGGGCCATCCTCCACTGCACTCCCTGGCCACAGCAGAGAGCTGGCCTGGAAGAGGGGCAACTGGGACAGAATCCGGTGCCCTGACCAGGACTAGAACCAGTGTGCCGGCGCCACAATGTGGAGGATTAGCCTAGTGAGCCACAGCGCTGGCCTCCTGTCTTACACCTTTTACAAAAATCAATGCTAAATGCATCAAGGATCTAAATCTAAGACCCAAAACCATCAAATTCGTAGTGGAATACATGGGGGGAACATTGCAAGACATTAGCCAAGGGAAATATCACTTGGATATGACCCCAGAAACACAGGCAATAAAAGCAAAAATAGACAAATGAGATTACATCAAGCTAAGAAGCTTCTGCATTGCAAAGGAAACACTCAACACAGGGAAAAGTTAATGGGCAAAATGAAAGAAAAATTTTGCAAACTACACATCTGATAAAGGATGACTATTCAGTATAGACAAGGTACTCAAGGAACTCAGCAACAACAAAATAAAAAATTCAGTTGAGAAATGGGTTAAGGATGGGAATAGGCATTTTTCAAAGGATGAAATGCAAATGACCAATAGACAGATGAAAAACTGCTCAGGATCACTAGCCTTCAGGGAAATGTAAATAAAAACCACAATGAGTTTCACCTCACCTGTTAAAACAGTTATCATCCAAAAAAAACCACAAAAAAATAACAAATGCTGGCAAGAATGTACAGCAAAAGTTACTCTAATATACTGTTGGTTGGAAAGTAAATTAAAACAACTGTTATGGAAGACAGTATGGAAATTCCTCAGAAATCTGAAAATATATCTACCATATGACTCAGTCACCCCATTTCTGGGAATTTATCCAAAGGAAATGAATTCAGCATATTAAAGAGTTGTCTGTACCCCTATATTTACAGAAGTTCAATTCACAATAGTTAAGGTGTAGAATCCACCCAGATGATACCAATGGATGACTAGATAAAGAAAATGTGGCATATATACATGATGGAATACTGCTCAGCCATAAAATAATGAAATCTTGTCCTTTGTAACAAAATGGATGCAACTGGAGACCATCATGTTTAATGAAATGAGCTAGTCCCCAAAAGACAAATATCATGTTTTCTCAGATTTGTAGTAACTAATAGAGTACAAAAAATGTAATGCTTATGAATGAAATTGACCTCTTATGATTTGATTATTGTATAGCCCTTGTCTATATTCCTGAGGCAGAGTGGTCTCTCCTTTTTCAGTTGCTTAATTCCTTATTGAGTGGAGGTTTAATCTTGTGATTATAATGTTAATTGAAAGTATGTCACACAAAAATTAAAAAAAAAAAAGAAAGGAAGATGGAGGGAGGGTGGGAGCAAAGGAGGGAGGAGAGAGGGACGATAGGAAGTGTCGAGTGCAGTGGAGGATGGCCCAACTACTTGGGCCCTGCACCCCATGGTAGACCAGGAGAAGTACCTGGCCCCTGCCATCGGATCAGCGTAGTGCGCCTGAGAACTTAAATCATCTTGCATGGCCGGCACCATGGCTCACTAGGCTAATCCTCTGCCTGCGGGGCTGGCACCCCGGGTTCTAGTCCCAGTTGGGGCACAGGTTCTGTCCTGGTTGCTCTTCTTCCAGTCCAGCTCTCTGCTGTGGCCCAGGAGTAAAGTGGAGGATGGCCCAAGTACTTGGGCCCTGCACCCCATGGGAGACCAGGAGAAGCACCTGGCTCCTGCCTTCGGATAGGCGCGGTGCACCGGCCGCAGCGCACCGGCCGCGCCAGCCATTGGAGGGTGAACCAACGGCAAAAGGAAGACCTTTCTCTCTGTCTCTGTCTCTGTCTCTGTCTCTCTCTCTCTGTCCACTCTGCCTGTCAAAAAACAAAAGAAAGAAAGAAAGAAAGAAAGAAAGACTGTATGTATGAAATATATGAAAACTATCTCCTTTAAATAAATAAAAATGATTTCAGAAAACAATGTTTTTAATATTCTAAGACTTTACAATATACTTTTTTTTTGACAGGCAGAGTGGACAGTGAGAGAGAGAGACAGAGAGAAAGGTCTTCCTTTGCCGTTGGTTCACCCTCCAATGGCCGCCGCGGCCAGCGTGCTGCGGCCAGCGCACCGCACTGATCCGATGGCAGGAGCCAGGAGCCAGGTGCTTTTCTTGGTCTCCCATGGGGTGCAGGGCCCAAGGACTTGGGCCATCCTCCACTGCACTCCCGGGCCACAGCAGAGAGCTGGCCTGGAAGAGGGGCAACCGGGACAGAATCCGGAGCCCCAACCGGGACTAGAACCCAGTGTGCCGGCGCCGCTAGGTGGAGGATTAGCCTAGTGAGCAGTGGCGCCGGCCTAAAATATACTCTTGATGTAAAATTTTATTAGTAGATTGTACATGTGAGGTTCTTATTTTTACATCTATGTTTTCAACAAAGAATCACAATCAAGGATAATACTTTGAATTATATTGTTTAATACCTCAATTAGTTATATGTTGATAACTCATGAAAGAATGAACAAACACTAACATACTTCTCTAACAGATGAAACTGGTCCAATATAAACACACTTAAATACAGCATTGCTCAATTATTCTTTTCCAGAATAACTACGCAACTGTGTGAAGTGATTCAAAGTTTAAGGTTATTGATTAAAAGCATCCTATAATTAAACAAGCAGTTTCTCTTGGTTTCCACATGAGTCAGGTTACTTGTGGATATTTTTGATTATTTCTCCAAATACATTCTTCATAACATCCCTGAGTACTAACAAGAAGCTGCTTTTAGTAAGGTAGAAGAAATTACTAAATGTCTTAATAAAGGATACATGACCATGTGCTCTTAGGAGCTGACAGAGCTGGGTAGGGCCAAATGATGCTTGGGGAGAGTCATGATGTCAAAGATTAATGAAAAGTTGAGGCTTGAGGTGAGGCACATTGCTTAGATTTAAGATAAGATAGGAGACTAAATACTGAAGTACTGAATTATTCAGAATAATTCCCTATGCTTGTGGGGACTAAAAACCTCAGTGAGTGGCCAGCGCTTTGGCGCAGTGAGGTAAAACCCTGACCTGAAGCACTGGCATCCCACATGGGCTCCGGTTTGAGTCCCGGCTGCTTCTTTTCTGATCTAGCTCTCTGCTATGGCCTGGGAAAGCAGTAGAAGATGGCCCAAGTGCTTGGGCTCCTGCAAAGTGGGAGACTCAGAAGAAACTCCTGCTCCTGGCTCCTGATCGGCACAGCTCCAGCCGTTGCAGCCATCTGGGGCATGAACCAGCAGATGGAAGACCTCTCTGTCTCTACCTCTCTTTGTAGCTCTGTCTTTAAAATAAATAAAATAAATAAATCTTTAAAAAATAAAAAAAAAATAAAAACTCATTGAATGGAGGGAGTGATGGAAACACATTCTTTTTCAAGTCATGTAAGTGCCATGAGACATACAAAAAGATGTTTACCCTTTTAGCCCCAGTTGTTAGGAGGAACGGAATATAGAAGAGAGATTTGAGCATAGTCTTGGAAGGGTTCAGCGAAACACAATAATTAAGTCCCAGTTTTCTCTCTGCAGAACCAAAGAAGAAGATCCAGGCACTCATAATATTCTATGGCAGTCACAGAAAGGGGGATATTTGAGAAAGTAGCTCATAAAGGTGTTTTTAAAGTCCTAGGCTCACTCTCTGGGTCAGTATGATGGGACTTCAGCCTAAATCGAACACCACGAACTTGGAGAATTCAAAGTACTGACAGACAATGGCACAGATTCTAGTCTGGCTGAGGGGGCAGTGCACATACAAATGAGATTTCAATAGCATGTAAAAGACATTGAAAAGTTAACTGACAAGGGAACCACAGCCCACAAAAAGTGTGTTAGTACTGGCTGACTGACAACCAGTTCAGCCTACCAATGCAAAAAGAAAATCAACATTTTCTATGAGATTTGAACAAAATGCAGAGTCTCACAACATCATATGCAACATGTCAAAGACACAATCAACAGTTACTCAGCATATGAATATGCAGGGAAAGCTCAGAAAACCAGAAAAAATGTCAAACAAGCTGAACGAAAAGAACTGTCCACCTAAATTTCTATATCCAGCAAAATTAGCCATCAGCTGAAGTTAAAGCACTTTTAGACGAAAGAAAGCTCAGAGAATTGGTTGCCATCACATCTGCTCAAAAGGAATTCCTGAAGGAATTTGTTCAGACAGAAGAGAAACAGTACAAGAAGAAACAGAATTATCAAGAATGAAGAAGGAACAGAAGTGGTAAACACATAGATAAATATCATATAGTGGACCATTCCCTCTTGCTGAGTTTTCCAAAATATATTTGATGATCAATTTTTCCTAAGACTTAAAAAGAATTCCAAAGTACAAAAAAGAAAATCCAGAAAAAGCATGAATTACCAAGATCAGATTAAAATTGGGTTCTCACTACAAACATATCAGGTCGTAAAGACAGAGTAAGGAAATTATCTAAACAAATTTGTACAAATAAACTTGAAGATGTAAACAAAATGGATCACTTACTCAAAAACCACAGACTATTAAATCTCATAACTCTATTTTAGTAATTCTACTTGTACTAAACAAAATGAATATATCATTAAAAACCTTCCCTTAAGATATTCCCGGAGAGGAGGCAAGATGGAGGAATAGGAAGGGAGCACACTGATAGTCCGGGGAGAGATAGTTTAATAAAAGTGGAGATACTGCAGGTTCAAGGAAGAGTAGGGGAGGAAACAGCAGAAGAAACTCTTCCGGAATGCGTGATTCACAGCGGACCTGCATAGAGAGCATGGGAGCCCACAGTTCGGGACACCAGCGGCAGACTCAACACACCAGCGCTGGAACGCGAGGTGAGCCGAACCTCAATAGCCCGAGACACCGGCAGGCAAGCGGAGAGAGGAGACTAGAGGGAACAACCCCCGGGGGGGGGGGGGAGTTCACCAGGCTAACTGGAAGAGAGAGAGAGAGAGAGAGAAAAAAAAGGTGACTGGTACAGACACGGGTTTCTCTCTCTCCGCTCACCTCTCAAGGGCGAGCAAGACAAAGAGCAGGTGCCATCTTGGACATACGTCATAAGCAGAGCGACCTCAGGTCTGCACCGGCCCTGAGCCTAGCAGAAAAACCTGACTCTGGGCGGGGCGAATTAACAGGAGATTAGGACCTAGTAAATTTGTGGTGCTACTGAACTGAGACTGTGAAAAAAGAGACGATGGGGGAGAGAACTCACGGAATTCACGTGAGCACTCTCCAGAGACGCTACAATTCCATAACTTTGGCAACCCAGTGGGAGACTGAAGGAGAATTTGAGCCCACTCTGAGGGCTGAACAGATTCCCTGTGTGGTCCTTGGGAAAGAGCTTCCGATCTCTGGCTCCTGTGGGTATATCATTTGCCTGCTAAATACCTCCAACTTCATTCAGCTGTGCGGAATTACTTCCCTTTTGAATGAAAAAAAGAAAGAGAGAGAGAGAGAGAGATTTACCATGCCTAACCTGGGAGTGTCACCTTTGGCACACCAAACAGAGCTCTCAGGCCACACCCATCTCAAGCCCTAAGGCTCCATCAAAAACAGAGAGTCCACTTAATCTAGAGTCATAGTATAACAAGAAAAAGCACCACAGTGAAGAAACCAAATATCTCCAATATGCCAAATAACAAACGCAAAAACCGAGGTAATAAAAACAAGGAAGTCACCATGACGCCCTCAAATGAAAAAGACACCCCAATTCAAGATTATGAAGATGATGACATAGAAGAAATGCAAGAAGCAGATCTCAAAAAATTGATAAGAACATTAAGAAGTTCTCAAAAACAAATTCTTGAACTACAGAAATCCTTAATGGACAAGATAGAAAATCTCTCTCGTGAAAATGAAATACTAAGGAGGAATCAAAATGAAACGAAACAACTAGTACAACAGGAAACTGTGATAGTGACTGGAGTGAAGAATTCAATAGATCAAATGAAAAACACAATAGAGAGCCTTACAAACAGAATGGGTGAAGCAGAAGAGAGAATATCGGACTTAGAAGACAGAGAACAGGAAAGGATACAGTCAGACCAAAGAAAAGAAGAGGAAATTAGAAATCTAAAACATATTGTCGGGAATCTTCAGGATACTATTAAAAAACCCAACATTCGGGTTCTAGGAGCTCCTGAAGGCATGGAGAGGGAGAAAGGATTAGAAGGCCTTTTTAGTGAGATATTAGCAGAAAATTTCCCAGGTTTGGAGAAGGACAGAGAAATCCTAGTACAGGAAGCTCACAGAACCCCTAATAAACACGACCAAAAGAGATCCTCACCACGACATGTTGTAATTAAACTCTCCACAGTGAAACATAAAGAAAAGATCCTAAAATGTGCAAGAGAGAAACGTCAGATTACTCTCAGAGGATCTCCAATCAGACTCACAGCTGACTTCTCATCAGAAACTCTACAAGCTAGGAGGGAATGGCGAGATATAGCCCAGGTACTAAGAGAGAACAACTGCCAGCCCAGAATATTATATCCTGCAAAGCTCTCATTTGTGAATGAAGGTGAAATAAAGACTTTTCATAGCAAACAGAAATTGAAAGAATTTGTTGCCACTCGTCCAGCCCTGCAAAAGATGCTTAAAGATGTGTTACACACAGAAACACAGAAACACGGTCATCAATATGAAAGAAGGTAAAGGAAGGAAACCAAGGAAGGAAACCTCACAGCAAAAGATCACAGGGAATTCAAAGCATACATTAGAACTTATCTTTGGCAAATGGCAGGGCAAAGTTACCACTTATCATTAGTCACATTGAACGTGAATGGCCTGAACTGTCCAGTTAAAAGACACCGATTGGCTGATTGGGTTAAGGAACAAAACCCATCTATTTGCTGCTTACAAGAAACACATCTTTCCAACAAAGATCCATACAGACTGAAAGTGAAAGGCTGGAAAAAGATATACCATGCCAACAGAAATGAAAAAAGAGTGGGTGTAGCCATCTTAATATCGGACACCATAAACTTTACCACAAAAACTGTTAAGAGAGACAAAGAGGGGCACTATATAATGATTAAGGGATCAATACAACAAGAAGACATAAGAATTATCAATGTATATGCACCTAACTACAGAGCACTGGTTTATCTAAAAGATTTATTAACGGACTTAAAGGGAGACTTAGACCCCAATACAATAGTACTGGGGGACTTCAATACTCCACTCTCAGAAATAGACAGATCAATAGGACAGAAGATCAACAAGGATACAGTAGATTTAAACGACACTATAGCCCAAATGGATCTAACAGATATATACAGAACTTTCAATCCTACAGCTAAAGATTTTACATTCTTCTCAGCAGTACATGGAAACTTCTCTAGGATTGACCACATACTAGGCCATAAAGCAAGTCTCAGCAAATTCAAAAGAATTAGAATCATACCATGCAGCTTCTCAGACCATAAAGGAATGAAGTTGGAAATTAGCAACTCAGGAATCCCTAGAGCATACGCAAACACATGGAGATTGAACAACATGCTCCTGAATGAACAATGGGTCATAGAAGAAATCAAAAGAGAAATCAAAAACTTTCTGGAAGTAAATGAGGATAACAGCACAACATACCAAAACTTATGGGATGCAGCAAAAGCAGTGTTAAGAGGAAAGTTTATATCAATAGGTGCCTACATCAAGAAATTGGAAAGGCACCAAATAGATGAGCTTTCAATTCACCTCAAGGATCTAGAAAACCTACAGCAAACCAGACCCAAATCTAGTAGGAGAAGAGAAATAATTAAAATCAGAGAAGAAATCAACAGGATTGAATCAAGAAAAACATTCCAAAAAATCAGCCAAACGAGGAGCTGGTTTTTTGAAAAAATAAACAAAATTGACACCCCATTGGCCCAACTAACTAAAAAAAGAAGAGAAAAGACCCAAATCAATAAAATCAGAGATGAAAAAGGAAATGTAACAACAGACACCACAGAAATAAAAAGATTCATCAGAAATTACTACAAGGACTTGTATGCCAGCAAACAGGGAACTCTATCAGAAATGGATAGATTCCTGGACACATGCAACCTACCTAAATTGAACCAGGAAGACATCGAAAACCTAAACAGACCCATAACTGAGACAGAAATTGAAACAGTAATAAAGGCCCTCCCAACAAAGAGAAGCCCAGGACCAGATGGATTCACTGCTGAATTCTACCAGACATTTAAAGAAGAACTAACTCCAATTCTTCTCAAACTATTCAGAACAATCAAAGAAGACGGAATCCTCCCAAATTCTTTCTATGAAGCCAGCATCACCTTAATTCCTAAGCCGGAACAAGATGCAGCACTGAAAGAGAATTACAGACCAATATCCCTGATGAACATAGATGCAAAAACCCTCAATAAAGTTCTGGCCAATAGAATGCAACAACACATCAGAAAGATCATCCACCCAGACCAAGTGGGATTTATCCCTGGTATGCAGGGACGGTTTAATGTGCGCAAGACAATCAATGTGATACACCACATTAACAGACTGCAGAACAAAAACCATATGATTATCTCAATAGATGCAGAGAAAGCATTTGATAAAATACAACACCCGTTCATGATGAAAACTCTAAGCAAACTGGGTTTGGAAGGAACATTCCTCAATGCAATCAAAGCGATCTATGAAAAACCAACAGCCACCATCCTTGAATGGGGAAAAGTTGGAAGCATTTCCACTGAGATCTGGTACCAGACAGGGATGCCCACTCTCACCACTGCTATTCAATATAGTTCTGGAGGTTCTAGCCAGAGCTATTAGGCAAGAAAAAGAAATTAAAGGGATACAAATTGGGAAGGAAGAACTCAAACTATCCCTCTTTGCAGATGACATGATTCTTTATTTAGGGGACCCAAAGAACTCTACTAAGAGACTATTGGAACTCATAGAAGAGTTTGGCAAAGTGGCAGGGTATAAAATCAATGCACAAAAATGAACAGCCTTTGTATACACAGACAATGCCATGGCTGAGGAAGAACTTCTAAGATCAATCCCATTCACAATAGCTACAAAAACAATCAAATACCTTGGAATAAACTTAACCAAGGACATTAAAGATCTCTATGATGAGAACTACAAAACCTTAAAGAAAGAAATAGAAGAGGATACCAAGAAGTGGAAAAATCTTCCATGCTCATGGATTGGAAGAATCAACATCATCAAAATGTCCATTCTCCCAAAAGCAATTTATAGATTCAATGCAATCCCAATCAAGATACCGAAGACCTTCTTCTCAGATCTGGAAAAAATGGTGCTGAAATTTATATGGAGGCACAAGAGACCTCGAATAGCTAAAGCAATCTTGTACAACAAAAACAAAGCCGGAGGCATCACAATACCAGATTTCAGGACATACCACAGGGCAGTTGTAATCAAAACAGCATGGTACTGGTACAGAAACAGATGGATAGACCAATGGAACAGAATTGAAACACCAGAAATCAACCCAAACATCTACAGCCAACTTATATTTGATCAAGGATCTAAAACCAATTCCTGGAGCAAGGACAGACTATTCAATAAATGGTGCTGGGAAAACTGGATTTCCACGTGCAGAATCATGAAGCAAGACCCCTACCTTACACCTTACACAAAAATCCACTCAACATGGATTAAAGACCTAAATCTACGACCTGACACCATCAAGTTACTAGAGAACATTGGAGAAACCCTTCAAGATATTGGCACAGGCAAAGAATTTCTGGAAAAGACCCGGGAGGCACAGGCAGTCAAAGCCAAAATCAACTATTGGGATTGCATCAAATTGAGAAGTTTCTGTACTGCAAAAGAAACAGTCAGGAGAGTGAAGAGACAACCGACAGAATGGGAAAAAATATTTGCAAACTATGCAACAGATAAAGGGTTAATAACCAGAATCTACAAAGAGATCAAGAAACTCCACAAAAACAAAACCAACAACCCACTTAAGAGATGGGCCAAGGACCTCAATAGACATTTTTCAAAAGAGGAAATCCAAATGGCCAACAGGCACATGAAAAAATGTTCAAGGTCATTAGCAATCAGGGAAATGCAAATCAAAACCACAATGAGGTTTCACCTCACCCCGGTTAGAATGGCTCACATGCAGAAATCTACCAACAACAGATGCTGGCGAGGATGTGGGGAAAAAGGGACACTAACCCACTGTTGGTGGGAATGCAAACTGGTCAAGCCACTATGGAAGTCAGTCTGGAGATTCCTCAGAAACCTGAAGATAACCCTACCGTTCGACCCAGCCATCCCACTCCTTGGAATTTACCCAAAGGAGTTTAAATTGGCAAACAAAAAAGCAGTCTGCACCCTAATGTTTATTGCAGCTCAATTCACAATAGCTAAGACCTGGAACCAACCTAAATGCCCATCAACGGTAGACTGGATAAAGAAATTATGGGATATGTACTCTTTAGAATACTACACCGCAGTAAGAAACAACGAAATCCAGTCATTTGCAACAAAATGGAGGAATCTGGAACACATCATGCTGAGTGAAATAAGCCAGTCCCAAAGGGACAAATACCATATGTTCTCCCTGATCGGTGACAACTGACTGAACACCAAAAAGGAAACCTCCTGAAGTGAAATGGACACTATGGGAAACGGGGACTTGATCAGCATAGCCCTGACTATTAATGAACAACTTAATACATTATCCCTCTTAGTAGTTTTTTTGTCTGTTCTACTTAATATGACTGGTTTAATTCTGTAATTATCACACAGTTATTCTTAAGTGTTGAAAATTAACTGAAATGTGATCCCTGTTAAACATAAGAGTTGGAATAAGAGGGGGAAGAGATGTATAATTTGGGACATGCTCAAGCTGACTTGCCCCAGTTGGTAGAGTTAGAAACATACCAGGGGATTCCAATTCAATCCCATCAAGGTGGCATGTACCAATGCCATCTCACTATTCCAAGTGATCAATTTCAGTTCACAATTGATCATAATGAAAGGACTAAGAGTCAAAGGGAGCACATAAACAAGTCTAGTACCTGCTAACACTAACCGATAGAATAAATAAAGGGGAGAGTGATCCAACATGGGAAGTGAGATACTCAGCAGACTCATAGAATGGCAGATGTCCTAAATAGCACTCTGGCCTCAGAATCAGCCCTAAAGGCATTCCGATCTGGCTGAAAAGCTCATGAGAGTATTTCAGGCATGGAAAGCCAAGACACTCTGGCAAAAAGATCTCTGTGAGTGAGATCCCAGTGGAAAGAACAGGTCTTCAAAGAAGGAGGTACCTTTCTCTGAAGGGAGGAGAGAACCTCCACTTTGACTATGACCTTGTCTATACAAGATAAGAATCAGAGAACTCAGAGGGCTTCCATAGCCTTGGAAACTCATGACTGGAGCATAGGGAGATTACTGATGCCATAGACAGGAGTGTCAATTGGTAAAGTCAACAACAGGAGTCACTGTGCTCTTACTCCTCATGTAGGATCTCTGTTCTTAATGTGCTGTGCATTGAGATTTAATGCTATAACGAGTACTCAAACAATATATTTCACTTTGCGTTTCTATGGGGGTGCAAACTGTTGAAATCTTTACTTAATGCATACTAAACTGATCTTCTGTAAAAAAAAAAAAAAAAAAAGAAATTATCAATTCCCAACTTGACTCTCACTGGGATTAAACATGACAATAGGTCTGCTCTGATTTCATCATCATTTAAAAAAAATCATCTATTATTTTTCACTTTATGTTTCTGTGTGGGAGCAAACTGTTGAAATCCTTACTTAATGTATACTAAGCTGATCTTCTGTATATTAAGATAATCGAAAATGAATCTTGATGTGAATGGAAGGGGAGAGGGAGTGGGAAAGGGGAGGGGTGTGGGTGGGAAGGACGGTATGGGGGGGAAGCCATTGTAATCCATAAGCCGTATTTTGGAAATTTATATTCATTAAATAAAAGTTAAAAAAATACAAAAAAAAATCAAAAAAAAAGATATTCCCAAACACAGATTGCTTTTCAAGTTAATTATATCAAAAATGTAAAGAAAAAAATAAAGAAATTTTATGTTATCTTTTATGTTATCTTAAAATAAGAAAGCATGACTAGACAATATATTTCAGAAAACAGAAGGAGGAACAGTTTCTGACTTGTTTTATGAAGCTGTCATAATCCTAGTAAGAAAATATAAGACAATGCAAATGCAAAAAATGACAGATGAGTAATTTTTGTGAACATAGATTTAAAAATACTCAAAAATAATTAGTACATCAAGTCCAACAATAGTTACAAATATTTAGATACTTTAACCAAGTGAGGCTTATCCCTGATATGCACGACTAGTTCAATATTCAAAAATTCATCAATATAATCTACTATATTAACACTCTAAAGAATGATCATACTAATTGTTGGAGAAAATACTTTGACATCACTAGTCTTTTTTTTTATTTTTTGACAGGCAGAGTGGACAGTGAAAGAGAGAGACAGAGAGAAAGGTCTTCCTTTTGCCGTTGGTTCACCCTCCAATGGCCGCCGCAGCTAGCACGCTGCGGCCGGTGCACCGCGCTGATCTGAAGCCAGGAGCCAGGTGCTTCTCCTGGTCTCCCTAGTGGGTGCAGGGCCCAAGGACTTGGGCCATCCTCCACTGCACTCCCTGGCCACAGCAGAGAGCTGGCCTGGAAGAGGGGCAACCGGGACAGAATCCGGCGCCCCGACCGGGACTAGCACCCGGTGTGCTGGCGCCGCAAGGCAGAGGATTAGCCTAGTGAGCCACGGCGCCGGCCTAATCACTCAGTCTTCATTATTTTTTTTTTTTTTTCCTTTTTTTTTTTTTTTTTTTTTTAACTTTTATTTAATGAATATACGTTTCCAAAGTACGAATAATGGATTACTATGGCTTCCCCCCCATACCGTCCCTCCCACCCACAACCCTCCCCTTTCCCACTCCCTCTCCCCTTCCATTCACATCAAGATTCATTTTCGATTATCTTAATATACAGAAGATCAGCTTAGTATACATTAAGTAAGGATTTCAACAGTTTGCTCCCACACAGAAACATAAAGTGAAAAATAATAGATGATTTTTTTTAATGATGATGAAATCAGATCAGACCTATTGTCATGTTTAATCCCAGTGAGAGTCAAGTTGGGAGTTGATAGTTTCTATTCTTTTTTTTTTTTTTTTTTTTTTTTTTTTTTTTTTTATAGAGGATCAGTTTAGTATGCATTAAGTAAAGATTTCAACAGTTTGCACCCCCATAGAAACACAAAGTGAAATATATTATTTGAGTACTCGTTATAGCATTAAATCTCAATGCACAGCACATTAATGACAGAGATCCTACATGAGGAGTAAGTGCACAGTGACTCCTGTTGTTGACTTTACCAATTGACACTCCTGTCTATGGCATCAGTAATCTCCCTATGCTCCAGTCATGAGTTTCCAAGGCTATGGAAGCCCCTTGAGTTCTCCGACTCTTATCTTGTTTAGACAAGGTCATAGTCAAAGTGGAGGTTCTCTCCTCCCTTCAGAGCAGTCTTCATTATTGATAAAACCTCTAATCAAGTCAAGAATTTAAGGGAAGTTCCTCAATCTGATGAAGCTCTTCTATTAAAAAAATACAGCTAACCTAACACTATGCTGAAAGACTGAGTCCTTCCCTCCTAACATTGAGAACAAATGGGGAATATCTGCCCTTACCATTCAAGTTCAAGATCAGATTGGATGCCCTGTGCAGTACAATAAAGCAAGCAAAGAGATGAAAGACATATAGATTAGAAAAGAAGACAATTAGAGGTAACTATAAACCACCATAACAAACAAAACTCCTAGGACCAATAAATGAGTTAAGTAAGGTTAGAGGACACAGCATAAACACACAAAGATCTATAGTATTTCTATGTGTAACATAGGAAGAACTCTTAGAATACAGCAACAAGAAAGCAAACAACCTGGGTCAGGGGTTTGGCACAGAAGTAAAAATGAAATTTGGGATGCTGCTTTCATCCCCTATCAACGTGCCTGGGTTTGTGTCCTAGCTGTGCTCTTGAGTCTAGCTTCCTGCTAGTGTGTGCCCTGGAAGGCAGCAAATTATAGTTCAAGTGGTTGGGCTCCTGTATCCCAAGTGAAAAACATACGTTTGGAACTTCATACATAATATTTCATGGTATACGTTTTCCCTGTAACATGATTTCATTTACAGTAGGGTCTAGTGAAGATGAACCTAAACCACAGTGATAGAAAGTGGATCAGTGCTTTCCCATGTCTGGGAGTTGCAGTGCAGATTGATTAGATAGAACATGGGAACATTTTTGGATGTTAGATATTTTCTGTATTTTAATTGTGGTGAGATTTATGTGTATGTATCAGTTGAATAACTCCATACACTTAAAGTGTTTGCATTTTCTTATAATGAAATCATTTCCCAACTAAGTCAAGTTTAAAAAGGCAATGTTTATATTAAACTTTCTTTGAAAATATTAACTGCATCTTTCCTTAAAGATTTATTTTTATGTATTTGAAAGGCAGAATGCAAGAGTTTACTCCTCAAATGGCTGCAAATGCTGGCACTGGACCAGGTGGGAGCCAGGAACCTGGAACTCCACCCAGAGCTCTCTTATGGGTGCAGGGGCCCAGGTATTCAGGCCATTTTCTTCTGCTTTCCCGCGTGCATTAGCAGGGAGCTGGCTTGGAAGCAGAAGAGCCAGGACATGAACCAGAGCTCCAACACAGAATGCCAGCATCACAGGCAGTGGATTAACCTGCTGCACCACAATGCCAGCCCCTAACTGCATGTTAAACTTAATGTTGACTCATGCAGCAGAAAATATAGTTCACTGCATCACACTGCAGGAAAGGCAGGAGAGAAGCCTTCCTCAAAGAAAGCAAGAACCAGTAAGTCAGATGTTGGCAGCATTCTCCCCATTTCTCTTTTCCAGAGTATTTGCCTCTTGCCTTGATTCATCAAACTGGCAGAGTCAGTGTGGCTGACAGCTCCTGGACTTATATTCTCACAGCTTCATAATTCTTTCCCACTGGGTCAAATTTGAAAAATCTGAGGAAAGACTTTGATTGACCCCATTTGGACCACATGGTTCTCCCTGGCCTAATCCCTGTGACTAAAGGTTTAGGGTGTTATGATTGGCTCAGATCAAGGTAAGGGGCGATTCTTTGCTGAGAAAGGTCACAATATGTTAGGAGGAAATGAAAGCCTTCATAATTACACATTAAAGCCAGAAGCAGGGTAAAAGACAAAAATGGCACACACAAAGCTACAAAATCATATAAAACTAAATATCTATTCCTACTTGTTTTTCTGATGGTGGCATTAAATATTTTTTAATTCTCTTAGGCCTCTATACAACTAAAAATCAATTCATGTTGCATTTGTTTTCATCTCTAAATTTTTCACTTAACTAAGAATGAACAATTTACATAGTAAAAAGTTGATCATGCTTTTCTACACATTGTGAATGAAGAGAAAAGTTGTTCCCTTAATAATAAAATTACTTGTTTCAAAGAAAGACACAAATCCACTGTGGCCATCACCAAGGCCCTTCTTACTGGCACGTCCTAACATTGCCTCACGGTCACATTCCTTTCCCTAAGTTGGTTTACATTCACTGCAGATGGTGCCTCTGACTTCAGAGCAGGTGTTGTAGCAGGCCTGGCCCACAGCATCCTGATGCTTATCACCTGGACACTTTCCAGCCACAGATTGGACTTTGAGTTGTTGAGGAGATTGTCAGAGAGATTGATAGTGTGAGCTATATTGGAATTACCTATGATAAATGACACAATTTCCTTCACTCTTCTCAGAAGTCAAGCTGCGAATCACAAGACTGTTCAGCTCAACTTGATGAGTACTTCTATCCACGTGGAAGGTGCCTAAAAACACATTCACGTCCAGACTGGGGTCACCTGGACAAATCTGAGCATTTGAGCTCCAATGACTCACTATTGGGATATGGAAAGCAACCTACTGAGTATAATACAAGATTTGAAGACCTGAAGGATATTGTGATAAAATAAAAATTTTCCGTGATTCAAGTTGGCAATGTTGTCTATTCCATGCTCAGCACTGTGCCAAGTTTTATTAGTTATGTAAAGCTATACTGTAGTTACAAATAAGCCTGAAAGCTTAGTGGTGAAAAACATTACTTAATTTTTTAGCTGTCCAGAGCTGTTGGTGGAGTGAAAGGGGAGGAACAGTGGTAGAATCTGCTCCAAGCAGTCATTCAGAGATACAAGTTTGTTTCCTCTCAATGTCTTCAAATTCATTAGGTCTCCGGAATTACTGTGGAAGGAGAAGAAAATGGCAAATAATTCAGTTTTTTTACTTGGAGAAGGGAATTATATATGCCATTTTTACCATATTTATTGTGTAAAACTGGGTTATATATTAGAATCACCATGGGGAAATGTTGTTGCAATATTTGCCATTTTCACCGTATTTATTATCTAAAACTGGGTTATAAACCACGAATTTAGCTATAAAGGAGCAGAAAATACAGTTTAGTTTTTTCTGAGAAAAAAGAAAAAAGGGAAATGTGTATTGAGCTTAATAACAATCTTTGTCACACAGGCACCATATCAATGCAAATGAGAAATAACAAGTTAATTGAGAATTGAAACCTCCTGGAATGAAGTCAGTGATCTTCATCTACAGGAGATTTCACTTCTGTTTATTACCAGTGGATAATGTTCTGTTCTGAGAACAGGTAAAACTATTTCTCAAACTACAAAGTAAAATACACATGAAAGTCTTTTAAAATTTCCATATTACCAATTCAACTATCATAGACAGTGACAAATAACTTACTAACTATAAGCATTCATGAACCAGAAGGCAAGTAAAATCCAGTTAATGGATTTATAAGGTAAAAAATACATTATACAATTCTCAGCTAACCAAAGAAGAGAAACTGGTAATATCATCTTTTAGGAAATATGATAATTAAATTATATATAAATTACAAATAAATTCACAATCAAGAAAAACCTGTGTTTTGTTCTCTTCACTCCCTCTAGTCCAATCCTCTAAAAACTGAAGGATGAGATTTACTTGTGGCAAAGAACGGTGGGAAGCTGAGAGAGAAGCTTACTTCTGGAATGTCAGTGGAGAGAATTCTCATGGTGCTTGGGGACTTGTAATGACACTACAGTGATATTCATGCTGGCCCAGATCTGCCCACCACGATCTTCCTAGTTTCAGGAACTGAACTGTTCCACTCACCATCTCCATATCTAACCCAACAGCAAGGTACTTGTCCTGATCAGCCCCATGGGCTTAAATTTGATCCTTCTTTATTTTTCTTCAATCACAGATGAGTGTAGGTTTTTAAAATAAAATTTAGAGAAAAAAAAAGAGAAGAGAGAAAAAGAGACAGATAATAAAAAGAGAAAATGCCTGTGAAATATATATCAATATCATTATAAACTTAGATTTGTTAAATTCAACCCATGACTACTAAAATGCAATAGAGCGTTATGTCATATTTTCAGGGCACTTACCAGTCCACCAAGGCTTGTTCCAAATGCTTTGCATGTCTATTATATACTTGACACCACTATCAGCTCCTTCCTAGGCCTCCTCTTCATGGCACAAGGGAAGCTGGGGAACTTGTTTCCCAGAATCCTCCCTTCTCTAGGATTCCTTGTTAGAGCTTGCACATTGTGAGAAACTGCAGACAATTAGGAAGTTGGAGGTGAGGGAGTTCATCTCCGAAGGAGTCCCAACCAGACTCAGGCTTCCTGATGAGTCCTTGAGAAACATCTGCTTTGCTGCTACAAAGACAAAAATTGATGAAATACTAAGATTCTGTAGACTTGCAGGAACTCCCCTTAGAATTTGTACAAGAGGCCGGCGCCGCGGCTCATAAGGCTAATCCTCCGCCTGCAGCGCCGGCACACCGGGTTCTAGTCCCGGTCGGGGCACTGGATTCTGTCCTGGTTGCTCCTCTTCCAGGCCAGCTCTCTGCTGTGGCCCGGGAGTGCAGTGGAGGATGGCCCAAGTCCTTGGGCCCTGCACCCGCTTGGGAGACCAGGAGAAGCACCTGGCTCCTGCCTTCGGATCAGCATGGTGCACTGGCCGAAGCACGCCGGCCGCAGTGGCCATTGGAGGGTGAACCAATGGAAAAGGAAGACCTTTCTCTCTGTCTCTCTCTCTCACTGTCCACTCTGCCTGTCAAAAATAAATAAAAAAAGAATTTGTACAAGAACCACACTTTTTGTTGATTTTGTATGAAATCTCCAGTGACGTTGGAGGCAGCTTTCATGACTTATAGAGGGGTCTTGAGGATCAAATCTCTGCGTTCATCCAGACTACAGATAATGACTTTGTTTCACTGACCGGACCCTAATACAGGTCATCCAAACCACACTGTAAGATAGACATACCAGTATATCGTCTAGATTTTTTTCATGTGAAACCAAAGCATAGAAGTACAATATCTTGTCAAAGTTTGCACAGCCAGTATTCAAACCAGCACCTGACTTCTGAGATCGTACTCTTCATTACTGTCACCCAAGTCAATACCTTTGGGAAACAGAAAGCATTTTGCAGTAAAACAATCGCTCAATGATATCCAACATAGCACCTTGCTAATTAGCCACCATACCTGTTCTGTTTTTCTAAAGCAAATAAACAAATCCCTAGTGCTGTTTGTCAGTTTCAATACTAATGGTTTGAATTTACTTCTTCACCATGTCTATGAGTCCACCAAGTTTATTGAACTTCTAGATACATGGACTTGCTTCCCATCATTTTGATTTGTTGGATGCTCAACCAATATAGTTTCTGCTCAGTTGATGGTAATAACTTAGCATACACACACACACACACACACACACACAGAGTCTTCTTTATCGCAACAATTCATTCTTACAGAAAACTGCAACTGAAGTGCAATTAGCATTTAAGCACAGTGGCATCGCAAAATAACCTGGAAGAATTCGCCAGAAGCAAAGGCTTAAAAGTCAACTGACAGAAAGACAAAAAAAATCATGATTCAAAGTTGTCAAGACAAAAACCAGAGTTACCAACTTAGGAAATATATTAATATTTTTGGGGGTCATTTTACATTATAATTCTTTAAAAACATGTATCTCCAGATTTTTATTTCCTTGCTGAAAGAAAAAAAAACATATGTGCAAATTCAAATTGTATGCAAGAAAATGTACTCATTACATCTCTGATTATGTCTGGTGTTCAGATATATAATTTATTATAATGAGCTTGATTGTCTCCACTTACTAACTCTTCTAGAAGAAATAAACATATGCTTTTCTTTTCTCTGAGACCCATAATTGGAAATTCTAAGCTGAGTTACAATTTTAAAATTCAAATAAATTATACTTTAAATATCATCAATATAAGCAGCTAGGATGCTTATGATAAATTCCAATTATAGATGAGTAAAATCCCTTCCTTCCAGCTGGTGTGAAGAGACAAGTCCTTCCAATGTATTTCCCTGTGCTTTACAATATTTATTCTTAAATTCTCACAGGAGGCTTTCATTAATCTCCTCATTTAAAAAAATGAGAACATTGAAACTAATACAGGTTTGCAAGAATCACTGAGAGATCTAGAATAGAAGCTTACTAGTTCCATTCCTCTCCTTAAACTTTACCAATATCTTCATCGTAGAGGCAAGTGTTTGGCAGAGCAGTTAAAATGCTACTTGTGACACCTGCGCCCCATATTACAAAGACTGTGATTGAGGTTTGCTGAGTGCTGGCTTCCAATTTCCTGCTGATGTGCACTCCGGGAGACAGCATATGATGGCTCAAAAAGTTGAGTTCCTTCCAGGCATGTGGAAGACCTAGACTGAGTTCCAAAATCGTAACTTTACCCTGGCTAGCCTGAGCTGTTGTAGGCATTTGGAGACTGAATCAGGACATGGAAGTTCTTTGTCTGTTACTTTCTCTCTGCCTGATACAGACAGATGTTGACTGATAGATAGATAGATAGATAGATAGATAGATAGATGAGATAGATAAAGTCACAGTAATACTGAGCTACTAGAACAAACCATTAACAAGGGGAGAAACAGAGAAGAAATGTTTACCATACAGAAAAATAATATTGATTTATTAACTGTTTATGTCTAATTCCTTGCATGTAACGAGTTATTCAGTTTTTAGCTCTTTCAAAAAACAAACTTGAGGTGGCTTTTGGGCTAACATCACTCCATTAAGGAGTCCTGCATGAGTTGATATTAATAGCATCCCACATTCTTTAGATTATACTAATGGTCTTCTCCTAAATTTGATTTTGTTGTCAAATACCTTAAAACATGTATAATGTGCTGCCGGCGCCGTGGCTCAATAGGTTAATCCTCCACCTTGCGGCGCCGGCAAACCGGGTTCTAGTCCCGGTTGGGGCGCCGGATTCTGTCCTGGTTGCCCCTCTTCCAGGCCAGCTCTCTGCTATGGCCAGGGAGTGCAGTGGAGGATGGCCCAGGTGCTTGGGCCCTGCACCCCATGGGAGACCAGGAAAAGCACCTGGCTCCTGGCTCCTGCCAGGATCAGCGCGGTGCGCCGGCTGCAGCGGCGGCCATTGGAGGGTGAACCAGCGGCAAAGGAAGACCTTTCTCTCTCTGTCTCTCTCTCTCACTGTCCACTCTGCCTGTCAAAAAAAAAAAAAAAAAAAAAAAACATGTATAATGTGGATGCTGAATTTCAATTGTTAGTATTTAAATGTTAAATTTGAACTAAGTCTCCTATTCTCTTGCTGAGAATAAAGAATGCTAGAGATGCAGCTATTGTGTATTGTGGTTTTGGGAGAACCAGAAAAAAGGCTTGCTCTCTGTGTAAGGCTGGGAAAGCAGTATGCTAGGGGAGCATTAAGAAAAATGTGCCCCTTCTTCCCAGCAGATACAGTCCCACATCTGATGTTTGGCTTAGTGACCGGAGCATGAGCTATGTTGTGGCCCCACTCATCCCCTGCACTGGGAGCTTTTGGGCAAAGTACAACCAGCATTGTTCTAAGTGGTGACTCCGGACAAGTACCTTTCTTATATAAATTAAAGTCAGTAATGGTGGTATCATCTTAAACAGCCCCCACAGCCCTGCTACAGGGTCCAGATCTTTTTTTTTTTTTTTTTTTTTTTTTTTTTTTTGACAGGCAGAGTTGAACAGTGAGAGAGAGAGAGGGAAAAGCCAGGAGCCAGGTGCTTCCTCCTGGTCTCCCATGCGGGTGCAGGGCCCAAGCACGTGGGCCATCCTCCACTGCCTTCCCGGGCCACAGCAGAGAGCTGACTGGAACAGGAGCAACCGGGACAGGACCGGCGCCCTCAACTGGGACTAGAACCCAGATTACCGGTGCCAACTAGCCTAGTGAGCCACGGCGCCAGCCAGATTCCAGATCTTCTAATGCTACATTATTAAATATTGTGTCTTCTACTTAAAAGAATGCAATAAATTATTCCCTTTAGTTCCTGCCTTGTAATCTTACTTAAGTAATATTTTAATTTTAACTTATAACTCAGAGGACAATTTCATTACAAATGAGTCCTTAGCTGAATCTGAATTCTTACCAGGAATTCTTGAATCTTTTATTCACCTCCTTGCTATCTCTCCACCTGGTTGCCTTAGATAATTATTCCAAGTATTATTTTTCCATTCATTTTCAAGCATGGACTCTTCCATGTTTGTCACTGTCAGCTGCCTCGTGTTTTACTTAAATGAGAAAACAGTACAATCACATATACAAAACTTTTATTCCCTTCTAATTGGGACTATCTCTACATTAGTACTATATGCATTCATTTTCTTTCTGTGAAAAATATTTGAAGTTTACTTTTGGAGACTGAACTTCTGTGTTTATTCTTCGAGCACAGATGTGATTGTGCTCACCTATGCCAGTGTGGGTGAAAACATTGGCATATACCTTCATGCATACACAGTTTGATAGGAAAGTAGGCAGGTGACAGTGATTAATGATAATTTGGTGTGAAACTTGCTCTGGCCAAGGGATAGGACGTTGTGGAAAGACAAATCAGAGGCATCCACAGTGGATCTGGGAATCACAAAAGGCTTCTCAGGGAAGCAGCTGATCCCTGAAAGAAGGGAGGAGTTGGACAGATAGAGGGAATGGAGAAAAAGTGGCTTGAGCATGCCTGGGGCAGGGAGAAACATACATGAAGGCCTGTAGATAAGAGACATTGTGGTTGGTGTTGGATATAATTCAACAATAGCAGAGAGCAGGAGTTCAGTATAACCGGAACATGGAGCACCGTGAAGGAACAGTGAGAACAGATAACAGAAGTGAACAGGACAGTTAGTTCAGAGTTCCACAAATCATGTTTTCAATTTTAATTTTTCGTTCACAACTTGGTTTCAAAATAATAATTTTTTCACCAGTCAGCAAATATTTTTCAAGTATCTGCTATGTACCAGACTCCACTATGTGCTGAACATTTAAGTTACATCTGCTATGTGCTAGGCCTTCAAGATACATCAGTGAAAAATGGAGCAAAAAATACCCCTGCCCTGGGGGAGCTCATATTTAACTCAGAAGTAGTAAGCAGCCTAAGATATTATAGAGTGTGCTAGAAGCAGAGAAAAAAGGAAAAGTCGAACAGGGCCAGAGGATTAGGAGATACAAGGAACGGCAATTTGCAGACAGTGGTCTGTCTTCCTGTGTCCCCCAATTTAGTTGAGAGAAACACTATGCACCCTGACATCCATATTAACATTCATGCATTCATGGGTTGGAGTGGGTGACTGGTGCAGTGGTTAGAACACAGTTTGCGACACTCACATCCCATATCAGAGTGCCTGGGTTTGAGTCCCAGGTTTGCTTCTAATTCCAGCTCCCTACCTGTGGACACTTTAGGAGTCAGAGGTGATGAACCAAGACTTGCATGTCAGCTACCTAGAGAGGACAGAAAACCTTACTTCTGTTTGTGATTTTGAAAGAAATCACTGTAGTCATCCTACTGGAACCATGCTCGAGACAGAGATCTTCCCATTTCTCTGCCCAGGCTTTCCTGCTTTGTTCCTGATTCAAAGCTTTCTGCATGGTGGGGCTTCAGTAAGTGTTGTATTTAAATTTGTGTTCTTAAACTCAGTTTAGGCAGAAAGATTTGTTTTTTTCTAGAGGTCAATGTATCAGCAATCTCACTCATAGAATTAGCACGATGGATAAGAGCATTTTTAACAAGCATCTTTTAATAATTATAAATGCCAGATTTCATCAGAAGCCTAGAGCAAGTATTATCACTGTGAGACAAACTAAATGCTACATGTGTCAATATTTACACAAGCAGATTACAACAGTGTGGTCTCATCAGTTCAGCTATTGTGTCTTGTGAGCTTAACTAAATTTCAAACTCCATAAGGAACTGTATTTTCCCCTGAAGTTATTAAAGGGTAGATTTCTTTTAATTAAGCTCATTTGCATGACTAAATTACATTTAATTGCTCTCATTCATTTCACTAATACCTTTCTTTGATTGGAATAGGAGAACTTTTATAATTGATTAAAATAGGATGCTCTGGCCTTCTCTGTAAATTCTACTGCATGGGTCTCATTTATGCTTTTAAGTGATTTGGGAAGCAGAAATTTTGTTTCAATCTAGTTGTGTCACCAACAATCCCTGTGACACTGGGATGGACACACAATCACTCTGCTTTTAAGTGTCCCCATCTAAGCATGGCAATGCCAATGGTAATGCCATCTGTTTTGGTCTCCCATGCAAAAAAAATATTTTCAATATGAAAGAGTTTGAAACATCTATATGGATTCTAGCCTATGAATATTATTTAAAATTGTTAATACTAGAAATAAAAGTTTTTGTTTTAAAATTTTCCTGAAAATGAAGTTACTCTCTACTTTTTGGGTAGTGGTTATTGTTTTCACAATCTCAGATCATCAAAATTTACTATTACATTAATTACATTACATTAATTAATTACTATTACATTAATTAATTAATTCATGCCTGAATAAATTTATTCAATGCATATTTGTTTTCACAGAACATTCTGGACATAGTGATTGTCTTTGGAGAGAATTCAATAAGCTTTTAATGAATCTAATAAAATATATTCTTCCCTCAGTAGTTAAGAATGAGAAAGAGGCTAAATTGTAAGCAAATACATTTTGATAAACACAATAATAAAATCACATACAGATTCATAGCAGAAAAGGAGAAGTTTTCAGTTCAGTGTAGGTATTTAAATAGATCATGTGGGGTAAACTTGAAAATATAGGAGAGGAAGGCTACTCTAGGACAAAGGCATTGTATGTTCAGAGGCACCGAAATAAGACAAAAATGAAATATTTGGAAAATTCTAGATTAATTTGGCTTAAGTTTTAGCTTTGAGCATGGAGAGAAAGGGAGCAAGCTTTGATTGTAATTCATCTTCTAGATGAGTTGGCTTAAGGTAAATGAGTAAAATAACTGTATTTATGTAACAGAAAGACAACAAGGAAGTACTATGAAAAGTAGCCTAGATGGAGATCAGTCCAGTTAGGAAACTCTTTGGTTCAACAATAACATAGACCTGCAATAATGTGATAGCAATAAACTTGGAATGGAAAGAAGCATACTCATGTATTTCACTGGTATTTAGGAGATAGAACGGGCAGGTAGAAGCCTCATCTATCCTGTGTGTTTCTGCTTTAGGTGATTGTTGGGTAGTGACAGCATCACCAAAAATAGAAAGGAGAAACACATTTTGAGGTGAGAGTAGCAGAAATGCTGATCTAAGTTTTAGAGATACGGTTCTGAAATTCAGATAGTTCTATCTGGCTGCATCTATTTGGCTGCATCTGAATAGAAAATCATTCTAGATTTGGGATTTGCAATGGAAGTTCTCCTGTTTTGTTTGTATTGTGATTGAAGTCTGTCCTTCATTTCCCTTCCCTGAGCTACTTGTTCTGCCTTGACCATTAAAGGAATCTTGTTTCCTTCTCGAAGGTGGAGGGCACTTGATCCAAGTCACCTCAATAAAAAGACAAAGTATCTGCTGGTAAAGTTGCTGGAAGAGCGGGGAATCATGTAACTTTCAGTGAGATCACGAGCTGTAACAAGTAATCCCAGAATAACTGAGGGCAGTTTTGTCTCATATAGGTACAATTTGCTAATGAAGCCAACATAGAAATTAAAAAGCTAACAGATAGAGTGAGTTCTACTGAAATTTTTGAACCATTGTATCCAACAATGCCTTTAGTTAACCTCCACTGAATGCTTTAGTCATATGAGCCAGTTATTTGAATTTTATGCCTTGTTTTATATCTCCGTGTTGTTGTGTATCCAAAAGTACCTTAACTAACACAAAGATTTTTATGAAATGAGCTATCATTCACATTGGGAGAGTGAGCATCACTCCTCAGATCAGTACACAGTAAGTGAGGAGAGAAAAAGGCGAAGTAGTGTAATCAAAGGGAACATGGAAATTAAAGGTACATGGAGGAAAAGATCCCCATCAAGGAAGCTGGGAATGATCAATTAAGAAACACAACGGAGATTTGTATGACAGAAACCAATGAAGCAAAGAGAGTGTCGAGAAGAATGGAATGCCACTGAGAAAAAGTGAGGTTCTGTTAAACAGAAGATGTATCAAGGGGTCTGACTGGTATAGCAATCTGAAGGCATAGATCTCTTTAGTAAACACCTTTTCAGTAGAGGACAAGACAAATTGTGCAAGACAGATTGGGTTAAGTGTGAGAAAGTGAAGTGAGTGGGTGAATTTCTCTCTCAAGATGATCATCTGTAAAGGGAAAGGGAAAGACTGGACTTTATCTGCAGATAAAGAGGGTTTCCTTCTAGATTGAGAAAGGTGGCAGCTACACTTCATGTTAAGGAAAAGCACTCTTTTCTCCCATCCTTTGTTACTTAAAAATGGTACTTTTTACTGTGGCAGAAGACTTGTGGAGACTAAGCCAACATAAAATGCCAAGGAGATAAGAACAGCAGACAATAGGAATCAAAGGCCTGTTAGTCTCCTTCCTTCACTTATGTAAACCCTAGAAGCTTCCCAGATTTAATGCTTTCAGTTTTCTCTTATACTAAGAAGTAGAAAATCTTGATTTCACCAAACAGTATATACTAAAACATGGAGATTTATAAGTTACACCCTTAACAAAGTCTGCATGGGAACAAATGGCTGGCTCATTCATATATTTTTGAAATAATAGGTTATGGTATTTGGTAAAAGGCGAAAGATTTATATGATCTGAAGAGAAACCAGAGTATAGGTTATGGTATTTGGAAAAACAATACTTTATTACAGAAGTTTGTAATTATCCATTTTAAGATACCTCTGTTAGCTGGAGTTGAGACCAGTTTACTTATTTCAGTTAACATCGTTCAAAGCTTTGTTGCAGTTGATGACAGTTCTATTCAATAGCCGTCATCTATAGGAGCCACATTTATTGAGCCACATAACATATGAATGTACTTCCCAGCTTCATAAGTTTTAAAGGTGATAACAACAAATATGCAAGAAAGCATTTTAAAAGTAAAGCACAACATTGCCTCTTATGTAAGTCATCAAGATTTTAATAAGTGGTCTGTTACTCATCAAAAATGGAAAAATCTTCAAATCTAATAGGCTTTTATGACTTTTCTAATATGTAAACAAAATCTAAGGTAGAAGAGGCTAGCACAGCTCGTGGTAAGAGATTTTTGGAGAGTAAAATGCCTATTTGCTCTCAGGATGTAGACACCTGAGGAGGGAGCTCATAGAAGTGAGCACCTTCCCTTTCAGCCTGCATTTGGGTGCTTGGCTTGGTTGCACACAGTCATACAAGGGAATGTGTCGTGAAAAGAAATGGAAACAAACAAATCACAATACCAAAAGGAAGAAAAAAAATACCACAAACCACACTTCCACAGTCCTCTATTTATACTAGCACATTCTGGGAAAATCACTCAAAAACCTGCTACTAATCATTTAAACCTTAGGCTGTCGACATTTTTCTGCTTTGCTAGCCAAGTAGTCATGTGCAGCAGCCAGAGGGTTAAAGAGCCAGATTTCCTGTCCCATACTGTAGCTTTGTGAGAGCAATATGGAGGACCTCATCATCACTGCACAGGCTCCTGTTCAACAGGATGGGGTCTGTCCAGGCAAAAACATGTGCAGCCTCCTGGGCCAGATTTGCTCTGAAAGGGCTTCAAAGTTGGCAAGGCAGAGGACTAAGCTGTCCAGACAGCCTGTTCCACAAGGCTAAGACTCTCTGTGCACCTTGCTCTCCAGCCAGCAGACCATACAAAACCTGCTGCGTCTAGGTCCAGACATCCTTCAGAAACTATGCAAAGGTCTTTGTGTTGTTCCAAGAAATACACTATATAGTCTAATAACACAAATGAGATTATTTGGATTATGGTAGACCAAAGACAAATGTTTCAATTTTCACAAGGAAATAAAACAAATGGAACAGAACACAGGTATTTTGTCTGTGGAAGACAATAAAATTTTCCATTTTTTTAATTAAAAATGTACAGTCTTCCAACTATATATATATATAATTTATCTTCAATGACATATGCATAGTGCTTTATTTATATTATTATGATAGAACATTTATGATGTGCTACGTATGTGTGCTATGCTAAATTTTAAAATAAATGTTAGAAGAGTTTAATGTCAAAGGAATGGAAAACTAACTTTTCCAAGACCCCAATCATATATCATTTTTGTATTTTGCAACCCAGAGTATAGAATTCTTGACTTTAATTTTCTTGGCACTCTGTTCATTTGGCCCATTCTCATCCATGCTTGATTTACAAAATGAGGACAAAAATACTGAAAGTAGGCAAAATTTTGTAGATAATTGTTAGAATTTCTCAATTCATAAAAAAAATCAAAGTTTAAATTCAATTTTTAAAAAATCTGTCTATATTGTCTCCTAAAAAGTTCCTCATGGTGAATCTGGATTGAAAAGTTTGTGTCTGCAGGGAAATAAAAATGATAGAAAGCTCTTAAAGATAAGCACGAGAAAAGCTCAAAATTGGGTTCACACGCAGGCTCTGGCTAAGGACTGCTCTCATCAATAGCCATTGTGAATCAGCACCATGAATAGAAATCTGAAGAAAAACTTTGCACGATAACACAAGACTGGTGACTCCTTTGATTTGTCTTTGCCATCTGAACATGATGACTGCTTATTTAGAAATCTGACTAAACTAGATGGCTATGTACTCTGCCAGTCAAAGCCCGACCACCAAGAAGAGATGAAGTTTGACCCAGGATTAACATAATCCACTGTAGGTCCTTAGAGTCAAACTCAAAAACTTAGATTCCATCATGCCCTTAATTATCAAATGTGTTTCCTGTGAAGAAAGGAATACTGTTTAAAATGTTTGATAATCTGACAAGGCCATAAGGCTTAATGGAATCGATGATTACACACAGATGGACGATTAACTCTCGAGGTTTAACGCTAAAAAAAAGTAACTGTGCTGGATTGCTACTTAATGGAATTACACTGCCCATATGGAAAAGAACTATACCCTAAATATACCCAGAATGATGGAACAGGTGGCAGAATCTGGGCAAGGCTGTTTGGAATGCACAAAAGCATTCTGAACTTGTAACTGCCAGAAAAGATTCCTGGAGGAAAAAAGAGAGGGGAATCTTTGAAACCATGTTAACTTTTCTACATCTTGAAAATATGAATTGCAAAAATAATTAGAACACTGAAATCCATAGCATCTTTCTTCCAGGAGGTATTTTTTCAGCCTATCTTCTGGAAGCTTGCATACTCTGTCTGCTTGTACAGGTAATGTTGGGATGTATGCATCGTTATTTAGCCTTCACATATTCTCAGCCAAGGCAGAGACTGAATCTTCCCTATATCCCCAAAAGGAGATATAAAAAAACCCATCATTTATGGAATTCATATTCTTTGATAACATTTTACATCCCCACTCCCATGGATAAACAAGAACTGCATGGGTGGAAATGATGACAGGATATGAACACTAGGAAGGGTTTGCATATAAATAAGCAAGCGATGAAGTAATATGGTTCCAATTAAGACATTGCTAATGGTAGAAGGTAATCGGTGATTGTGTTTTACTCCAACTCATCAGGGTTTTCATTTTAAATATTAATAACTTTCCCAAAAATATGGATTCTGCCTTCTATACATATAGAAGGAGAGGGGTAGAATATAGAAGGCCTTAGTAATAACTTGGTAGGGAATCAGCACCGAGCATTGAGAACTAACTGCGTTAGGTAAATCATTTTACTTTATTTTAAATTTGGCCCTTGGTGTTATTTTCTTATTTTACTGATAAGAAATCTGGCATTTAATAAACTTCCTGGGGTCACAGAGTCAGTAGTTGATGAACCTGGAACTATAAAAATAAATAAATAAATAAATAATGAATAAGTCTTGTCAGGGACCTTTCACACATAACTGTTTTGGTAAGTAGCTATTTAATATGATCTCTCTGTTTCAGTGTTACTCCTCTAGTTTTGCACACACTTTAATATTTCTTGCTCCTTTTTGTGCCTCATTCCTCCCATGTGCCTTGCAGATACTTACCACTTACCAGGACCCTGTTAGGTCCTTTAGAAAAGTCATAACCACTGTTAAATATAAGAGTGGGAATAAGAGAGGGAAGAGATGTGCAATTCGGGACATGCTCAAGCTGACTTACCTCAAACGGTAGAGTTAGAAACATACCAGGGGATTTGAATTCAATCCCATCGAGGTGGCATGTACCAATGCCATCTCACTAGTCCCAGTGATCAATTTCTGTTCACAATTGATCACAATGATAGGACTAAGAACCAAAGGGATCATATAAACAAGAATAGTGTCTGCAAATACTAGCTGATAGAATAAAAAAGGGAGAGAACGATCCAACATGGGAAGTGAGATACACAGCAGACCCATAGAATGGCAGGTGTCCTAAACAGCACTGTGGCCTCAGAATCAGCCCTAAAGGCATGCGGATCTGGCTGAAATGCCCATGAGAGTATTTCAGGCATGGAAAGCCAAGACACTCTGGTTTTTTTTTTTTTTTTTTTTTTTTTTTTTGCCAAACAAACACTAAATGAAAGATCTCCACGAGTGAGATCCCAGTGGAAAGAATGGGTCATCAAAGAAGGAGGTACCTTTCTTTGAAGGGAGGATAGAACTTCCACTTTGACCATGGCCTTGTCTAAAAATGATCAGAGTCAGTGAACTCAGGGGGCTTCCATAGCCTTGGCAGCTCATGACAAGAGCCTAGGGTGATTACTGATGCCATAAACAAGAGTGTCAATTTGTTAAGTCAACAACAGGAGTCACTGTGCACTTACTCCTCATGTAGGATCTTTGTCCTTAGTGTTCTGTACATTGAGATTTAATGCTATAACTAGTACTCAAACAGTATTTTTCACTTTATGTTTCTGTGTGGGAGCAAACTGTTGAAATCTTTACTTAATGTATGCTAAGCTGATCTTCTGTATATAAAGAGAATCAAAAATTATTCTTGATGTGAATGGAAGGGGAGAGGGAGTGGGAAAGGGGAGGGTTGCGGGTGGGAGGGACGTTATGGGGGAGAAGCCATAAGCTGTACTTTGGAAATTTATACTCATCAAATAAAAGTTAAAAAAAAGGAATAGTCATAACGTGGAAAAGATAGGGAACACTACTCCTTGCAAAATAGTCAATTTTAAAAATTAATGATAAATGGAAAAATGAACATGATGACGCCCTGTAACATTTTGTTTCTCTTGCATAACTTTCTAGGCTTTATTTTTCTTCAGTATTTAATGATAAATTCTATGAAGGAAGGAGGAAGAGAGGGAGGGAGGGAGAAATCTTTTTCTTGCTGCCTGTTTTGTTGATGCCAGCAATGCAGGTGGTGGCTTAACCTGTTGCACCACAATACCAGCAGCTACATTTTAGTTTTAATACCATATTTTCTCTTAATCTGTGGTGAGCCTTGTCCTTTTACAGGTTCTGGGAATTCATTTCTCTCTTATGATAATTATATTGATTTTATCCTAGAATTCATGAAATTAAGAATTAGATATGTAAAAATGTTTGAAAATGTACATACAATGCATGAGCTGCTAAAGTTCAGGAAGTGTGCATGTGGTGGAACTGAAGATGCCCACATCCCATGTCAGAGTGCCTGGCTTGAGACCTGGCTACTCCACTTCCAATCCAGCTTCCTGCTAATGTGTACCCTGGGAAGCAGCAGGTGATAGCCCAAGTACTTGGATCCCTGCCACCCATGTGGAAGACCTAGATTGAGCTCCAGCCTCCTGACTCTGACTTGGCCCTGATCTAGGTATTGAAGTGACTGTTGCTCTGCCATTCAAATAAAATCAAAATAGAAAAAAAAATTTTTTAATTGGGGGATATGATCTTTCCTTCCTCAGAATATCCTGTACAACATTGATGGTTAGTGGCCTTGCTAAATGTTGAAAAAGAATGATTCTTTCCCAAATATATTGTAACACCCTATGGGGCAAGGAGCATATCTTATTGCAGGGCCACAAAAACTGTTGGCTTTGATAAACTATAAAACTTCTGAAAGATTTATTTATTTATTTGAAATGCAGAGTTAAGAGAGAGAGGGAGAGATACACAGTGTTGCAATGGCAAAGGCTGGGTGAGGCAGAAGTCAGCAGCCTAGGACCCCATCTGGATCTCCCACTCCAGTAGTAGGAGACCACCTATGCCTTCCCAGGTGCATTGGCAAGGAGCAGGATTGAAGTGGAGCAGCTGGGATTCACATGCGATGATGGCATCACAGGTGATGGCTGAACCCGCTGTTCCATAACTCAGGCCCCTAAAAACTACAGTGAAGAGAATTGTACAGAAGACAATGAAAATGTTTAGGTAATGAAATACGTTTCTGTTAGAGTACTTCAAAAATTTTGTGGAAAATGTGCATTATGAAAAAAGCTTATCTTTTAATTTAAAACATCTTTTAAATCCATTTTTTATAACTTTTTCAGAAACATGGTTGTAATTTCTCTTTCAGCTGAACTGTGAGTATGATCTCCTTTGTTATTGAGGGGATCTTTTCCTGGAAAAGAAAGAGTATTTGCACCAAAGCAATTTACATTATTATTTAGTTATATGACTATCAGACCTATCTGTCCCAATGGAGAATTCTTAATTTAATATCTATTATAGTCTTGTTTTTTGAAAATAATTGTGGCTTTCACCTCTATGTAAGGTATTTTATCCATGACTCAACATATGCCCTACTGCTTTGAAGAAGTAGAGTGAGCAAAATGCATTGATGAAAACCCATATTGAGTAAATCTTTATTAGCATTTGATGCATATTTAATATGATAACTAGACTACTTAATCTGCTTAAATATTTAATCAAATTGGACATATTTTATCAAGTTTCATTTTATCTTTCTAAATATTTTGTTTTATTTATTTATTTATAATATAGTATTTTTTTCTCTTCAGAAAAATTCATTGTTTATTAAGGAGGCATAGACATGAAAATAGACCATAAAATAAGATTGTTATAGTAGTAAACAAGAAGCCTGCATTAATACAGAGAGAACTGAAGGAAAATACCTGAACTAGTGTCAAAGGAAGGAGAAAAAGGATAGGGCTCAAGAGTAGGTACACCTAGACTCCATCTTAGAGGACAAGGAGGCACTGGGTAAGCAAGGAAGATGACTTGGGGTAGGGGTGATACAAGGGATCAGCTGCATAGAAGCAAAGGATTATGTCCCTTCCGCCTCTGAGGAGTGGAGATTCCTTTCAACTGATAAAAGTGCATGAAAAGGGGAACCAAGTTACATTCTGATGGAGTACCTGGTGCCAACATCCTTCCATGAGTAAATATAGAGCAGTCATTATAATATAATGAGGCATTTGACTTTTGAATAACCAGAAAAACAAAGGTGTCAGGGACCTTTGGCTGAATTAAAAAAATTACTAATCTCTTACATTAGTGGGAAGGGAAGAAAAGAATTATGAAAAGCATATGGGATTATTATATAATATAGTATTAACATACATGGCAGATACACTGTCTACTGATCTTATCACCTAATGATAGCCCCAGAGGTGGATATTATATAGGGTCACATAACCTACTAGGATTAGCTACTAGATGAAAATCTTAAGGCAGCCTGTAACAAGAAAGTCACCTAAGGACTCAGGCCAAGAGTAAATGGGTTGCCAGAGATGCTACAATTAACTAAATAGGATAAAGAAATTAATGAGTATTCCTGTGGGACTGATAAAAAAAAAAATCTCTCTTTAAAGGCCCAGTATTCATCCTGGAAATTCCAGCACAGTTACAACCTAGAGTGTATTTATTTCTGTAGAACTAACCATGGTCCTGAAAATGACCCTGGTCACTTATTCAGTCCAACTATGTGATACCATATTTCTCCTAAAAACCAGATCATACGCAAAGAGTGCTAATGTTGTCTGTTGGCCAGACTTTCAAAGTGTGGAAAGTTGTTTTGAGGTAGCATCATCAAAGAGAATGGGAAGTAGCAGACTCAAGAATACATATACATGTATTCTTACATTTATATTCAATCCAGGAACAGAGGTTCAGGTAGCATGAACACTAACCCGGGCCCCCTAGCATCTGCAGAATACCTCCACATTATCACACATCATTTTCTTATAAGAGCACAGGAAAGAACATCCATAACATTATGGCCTCTCAAAACTCAACATGGCAACTTCTGAATATATGTTGTGGCTGGGAAGAAAGCAAGAGTTTAAGCCTATTGGCTATGGGTGTTTTAAAACCAATTACATGACAGTTGCACCATCATCTGGAAAATATGATGATGAGGTGAACATGGACATAACATCTTAGCTATTTCCTCTGTGCAATAAGACTGTCGCAACATAAGTATAATTGTTATAATACAAGCCATGACTGCAGCTTTGTCTTGCTTGTCCTTTGCTTGTAAGACAGCAAAAGTAAACCAAAGAACAGTTATGTTTATCTGGAAAGAACCATGCCACTAGATTTTGCCCTATTGTTTGCCCAAATGTTTTCTTACTGGGTAATTTTTTGCCATCTCCCTTTCCCTGTTTTCTACAATACACTGAAATTATGTGACATCAATTTTATCACGCTTTGGTTCTAAATCATTTAAAAGTAGGTCCTTGGGACTAGCATTGTGGTATAGTGAGTAAAGCTGCCTCCTACAACAGCATTCCATATGGGCAACAGTTCGAGTCCTGGGTGCTCTACTTCTGATCCAGTTCCCTGCTAATGCACCTGGGAAAGCAATGGCAGATGGCCCAAGTGCTTGGATCCTTGCACCCCTGTGGGAGATCCAGAAGTCCTGGCCCCTGGCTTCCATCTGGACCAGCCCTAGGCCATTGTGCCAATATGTGGAGTGTACCAGGGGATGGAAGATCTCTCTCTCTCTCTCTCTCTCTCTCTGTGTGTCTCTTGTGTGTGTGTGTGTGTGTGAGTGAGTGTGTGTAACTCTGTCTTTCAAATAAATAAATAAATCTTTTTTTAAAAAAAAGGAGGTCCCCAAATTACCTGTTTATGTAAATGGTCTTCTTGATCATTCACTAGTGATACACACACACACAACACACACACACACCAATTGAAAAAAATAGATAAAGAGTATATTAATAGTTCATTAGTAATAAGAATGTGAATGTCAGGTTCAGGAAGGTATGCATAACAAGGTATTTCAAATTTTAGTTTCCTTTGAGGGCCAACAATCTGCAACTAAAGCCTAACATGCTTCTCTAATAAGAAATCTGTAAGACACTTCTTCTTCAGGTATGCTTAGCTCTTTTTCTATGCACTATGCCAGTGTGCTTTAAGCTTTCACGAAAGTTGGAATCTATGAAAGCTCTTATTCTGAACCCATAGCAACAGTCTCTTAGAAAGTACTTCTCTTCATTTAATAATCAATAACGGGAGGCTGGCGCCACGGTTCACTAGGCTAATCCTCCGCCTAGCGGCGCCGGCACACCGGGTTCTAGTCCCGGTCGGGGCGCCGGATTCTGTCCCAGTTGCCCCTCTTCCAGGCCAGCTCTCTGCTGTGGCCAGGGAGTGCAGTGGAGGAAGGCCCAGGTGCTTGGGCCCTGCACCCCATGGGAGACCAGGAAAAGCACCTGGCTCCTGGCTCTTGCCACCGGATCAGCGCGGTGCACCGGCCGCAGCACGCCGGCCAAGGCGGCCATTGGAGGGTGAACCAACGGCAAAGGAAGACCTTTCTCTCTGTCTCTCTCTCTCACTGTCCACTCTGCCTGTCAAAAAAAAAATAATAATAATAATAATAATCAATAACGGGGGCCAGCGCCGCGGCTCACTAGGCTAATCTTCCGCCTTGCGGCGCCGGCACACCGGGTTCTAGTCCCGGTCGGGGCTCCGGATTCTGTCCCGGTTGCCCCTCTTCCAGGCCAGCTCTCTGCTGTGGCCAGGGAGTGCAGTGGAGGATGGCCCAGGTGCTTGGGCCCTGCACCCCATGGGAGACCAGGAGAAGCACCTGGCTCCTGCCATCGGATCAGCGCAGTGCGCCGGCCGCAGCGGCCATTGGAGGGTGAACCAATGGCAAAAGGAAGACCTTTTCTCTCTGTCTCTCTCTCTCACTGTCCACTCTGCCTGTCAAAAAAAAAAAAAAAATCAATAAAGGGGCCGGCGCTATGGTGTAGTGGGTAAAGCCACCACCTGCAGTACTGACATCCCATATGGGCTCTGATTCAAATCCCAGCTGCTCCACTTTAGATTCAGCTCTCTGCTGTGGCCTGGGAAGGCAGTAGAAGATGGCCCAAGTCCTCGGGTCCCTGCACCCATGTGGGAGACCCGGAAGAAGCTCCTGACTCCTGGCTTTGGATCAGCACAGCTCTGGCCTTTTCGGTCAATTGGGAAGTGAACCAGTGGATGGAAGACATTTCTTTCTTTCTCTCTCTTTCTCTCTCACTCTCTATCTCTGCCTCTCCTTCTCTCTCTGTGTAACTCTTTCAAATAAATAAATAAATCTTAAAAATGCATAATCAATACCTATAGAATTCCTGTATGTTTTAATTTCAAACCTAGATTTTCCTCATCATGGTGGAACCAATGTTTCAACAAAATCTACCCGAGATGTATCTGTACTATCATTTATTTTCATCTTAGTGTTTTGTACTGAAACTTGGAGAATATCTGAAATGCATTGATAGAGACAAACAAAGGAAAATCAAAACAATGTGAATCTTATCAGCTCTCTAGGATCCCTTTGCAGGCACATAAAAGACTTAAACGGCTAGAATATTCATTGCAAATGCTATTTATTTTGACTATTTGCACCATAAAGAAATGTTAAATGTTTGAGGGGTTAGGTATATTTACTGTGAGTGGACATTGCGCAATGTATTCTATACATGCATTGACACTTCACTTGGTACTCCGTAAATATATACAATTTATTTGTGTCAATAAAAATCTGATAATTTTCATTATTCTTTATTAATTAACTATCAGAATTTCTTATTACTCCAATAGCTTCTGGGGACCAGTGGCATAAAACTCCACATAAAATTCTTATACAAATTTTCCTTTGAGCCTTTACTGCCTATCATTTCGTGTCCTACTGGCATCTTAAGCCAGATGTGCCATATAAATAGTATTTTATTATGAGAGATATTACATATACTGCTACATCAATAAATGTTATCTGGATGTTGCTATGTATGGACCTGTCATAGAAAACAAAATGGAATGTTCATTCTAAGGCCCATGATATTCCAAAGAGCAAGAAGGAAGTAAAGTCTTCACAAACACCATCAAATCCCTAATTCAAGCTTAAATGTGGTACTTTAAATTTGTTCATTTTATTTTTTAACTGAAAGTTATTCTGAGGTTTATTTTGTCATTTTTGGCTTCTTTTTTGTTAGTTGAACCATTTATTTGGAGAGTTTTTAAAAATTATGTTTTGCCAGATATTGGCTATTAAATTGTACTCCCCAGCTTGTGACTGCAATAACAGATGTCTCCTAGTTGGAGTGAGATCCCAATATTCCTTCTGAATGAATGTAAGGAAAATATACCACGATAATAGCTCAAAGGTATGTACTTCCTAGGTGGGCAAAGCCTAGTCAGGAGAGATGAGGAATTAGTGGACTTAATCACTTTTATGCGTCCCTTTAAATAATGTAATGATTACTTTAGAAAACCAGGAAACGCATGGAGAGTTGAAATTTTATCCATGTAGTCTTCCCTTGAGATTCATGTCACTCATGTTAGCAAATGACACTAACCAAAGAACTGTTCTTTAACACCCCTTGAAAATCACTATATTTATTAGGAGAACTGAAACCATGACTTCAGACATCATTTATTATACATTTTCACAGAGCTCACTTTCTGTTGTAAAATTATACTTATGTCTGTCTAATCTTAATATTCTTCAGTATTTACTTACTTGACATTTATTATGTACCCTTTCACCATAGAATGTGCTGAGATGTGGCATCTGCCTTGTATCTTGAGGATGCTATATTAATAAATAAATATGGGTAGTGACGTTTCTATGTAAATATAAATGCAAAATTAATATATGAAAATAAATGTATTAAGGTAATAACACTATGTGGATATTTAAAGGTACAGAGCATATTTTAAAATGCTTTTTTATTTGAATATATTGCTCTTCTTATTTAACAAGTTTGCATTCTATAAGCCTGGTAACAAAGTTCTCATAATTCATAAATAGTATGGAAACTTCAAAACAAATTATTTTTAGATCCTATTCAGTAGTTGCAAATGTTTATTAAATTGAATGCCAATTAGTGTCTCTATAACATATCCATTTTCAAGAACTCCCAAAAATTTTTCTCTCACCAAAATACTAAAAAAGATCCAATCCTGAATTAGTCTAGGAAACAACTTGCCCAGTTTAAGCTTTTTTATACTGTGTCTTTTATTCTTTAATTCCAGGGCATTTCCATTATTCTTTTCTTCAAAACACCTTTTTCATTTTTTTTTTTTTTTAGCTAATGTCTACATTTTCTTCTGGACAATCTGAAAGCTGGGCATTGCTGTCAAATAGAAGTCTAATTTTCCAGATTTCCTTACAAAGTTCTCCAACACTGTTGTCTTTATTGTTCAAGTGGAGTTCTCTGACAAATATATGAGTGACAAACTCCAGAACAAAGGGAAGTAGGACATTTGCCTTCTTTTAGCAATTGCAATAGCATCTCTGTGATAATGCCTCCTGGAATTTGTCATTCTCAGACCATCAGGAGAAAGATTGCCTGTTATCATCTTGTCTGAACATACCCAGCGTATTACTTCATGAAGCTCCTGTAGCCACTTCAGAATGAATTCTCTGAAAATTCATTAACAGGTTCATTCTAAACTCACCAAATAATTTCATGTCCTGTCATGATTCCATCAGCACCAGACTGATTGAAAATACAAATTATAAACCGCACGGAAAATATGTAATCTATTTATAGCATTGCCACAACTTCCACTAAGGTGCTGGAAAGCTAAACAGGACATTGATTTTTAAATTCAACACAATATTCTCTTGAGTCATGACTAAAATCAATGAACTATAACAAACAAACAAACAAACAAAACCCACACCAGGGTGAATATAACAAGTTCCTCTCTTAAAGATGAGGACTTCAAAATGGTAGAATGGGATGTATTTTTATAGATGCATTTAAAATTTTGTAAATACTGTAGTAAAGGATTTTGGAAAGTGAAACAGAAGGGCTGATAGGGTTGGGGGAGAAAGGCTATTAAAGAAAACTTTAAGAGGTAGATGACATTTGGGTTTGGTCTTCAGGGGAAGAGAGCAGATGGAGAATTATTTCAGGTGGTTGAAATCAAATGAGCAGTAACAGTAGAAAAGTACAAATGTTTAATAAATATTTACTGAATTAAATGTTCATAGAAATAGTTCTATTTTTTAGCAATGGATTGGATTTCCCCTTTTTAAACTTTGGATTTTTTGAGTTTTGAATGTATTTCATCATATTTTTATAACTGATGCACATGATAAAGTGGATGTTTCCATATCTATCCATCTGATAATCAAGGATCATTTTGAAGTTGAGTGTAAGGAAAAAAAAAAGAGGCCATGAAGCTGTGTTACATCTTGAAGTTCCTTAAAATACGAAAACAAAAAATAAGAAGGCACTCCAAATGAATCATTTGTTTTCAGTATTCCACAACTTGGTGACAATAACTGGCAGTACAATGATTTCAGTGTCATCTTAATGGAACATAGGGTTCCTGTAAGAATACATTTCTATCTCCTTCAACACCACCATTAAAATGACTTATTTGTTTCTGGTTAATTAGGACCCAGTTTCTTCCTTCTTGGCATTATGTGGACAGGCTACATCTGTGTGAGAATGCACCAGTTTGTGAGATTCTGGATCAGCAGGCGATAAACCAAACTTCTAGTAATTGTGAATTTGTGTTCCACAGGGCCACAAACCACATGGTAAGATGCCACATAAAGGAGCAGCAAGTAGGTTGAGATTTGGCAGTTTTCATGGAGCAGTAGTTCCAAGGCTGGCTTGCAAGTGATTGAATAGAGCAGAGAAGTATTTTTCCTTTATCTGCCTTTAGTAGAACAAAAAGGTGAGGAGTGGGGAGGAAAAAGGAAATCTTTTTGGGGAACAAGAGTTTAACTGACAACTATGTTAAGTCCAATTACACAGAACTTGAAGAAGGGCACACGTCACAACAATAGTCACACTGTGTGTGTGTGTGTGTGTGTGCACGCACGTGCATTGGGATGCATGCAAGGAAGTCTTTCCTTGCTTCCCTACAATCCTGTCATAACCACACTTGGTGACTGTCAACCACTTCTCCAAAACAATACCATTTCACTAGTGCTTTACATTGGTTCATCATCAGGTAACTGCCAAAACTCATCTTGGTAGTAAAATGTTCAACTCCAGGAGAGGCCATATCTTCTCTGGGTGGAGAGCTCTGCTTCTTGGAAGCATGATTGGAAGCTCAGTTTTGTGTACACCAAGCACCAGTGTTATTGTTAAGCATATTTATGCCATGCAAAGATGTACCCAGTTCTCTGGTTCTGAATGCTCTCTTTGCAATGAATTCCTGATTCCCATTGATCAAACAATGGATATGCAAGAAAGCAAAAAGCTGAGGCAGCCCTGGAGAGCAAACGTTTTAGAGTAGCTATTGAAGAAGCTAACTGACATACATTGTAAAATACCAGAGTTGTTACCTTTCTGAGTGTTTAGAAAAGAAATTATATTAAAATGTAACGCTTATTTCTGTCTTCATCCTAGTAAATCCGGTCAACAGGATTTAGCACTGGGAAGAAGCCCAGAAGGTTTGAAATTCTGTAAGAAAAAAAAATTGTATATTTTTAGAATTATGGTAACAGCTGCTAAGAAATGTATTTCTGTTTTGTCGTTAGTCTGAGCTGCCTAACATAAATGTGTGGTAGAGAAAGATAACAGAGATAAGGCAAGTGCGGAGAATTATAGCAAAGTGAACACTATCTTTGGTTGTTGTAGGAAAAATTGAGTGCTAAAGATGGCATTTTATCAAAATAAAACTAGAAATTGTACATCTATGAGCTAGAATTAGAAATCTATTCTCTTTCCCTACCCCCAACACTTTCTTCTATTTCGTAACTATTTTTAAAACTTTCTTATTGGAATCCTAGAAAACATTAACAGAATAATATAGATCCCATTAAAAACCATCCACTAATGTCCTCAAGTACATAATCCATCATATTTTCATGCCAAAGGTAATTTAAAGATGTTTAAATAAAGGTCTGATTAATTTAGCAAATGAATTGTTTAGTTCATTATGTTTATTTTCATATGATGCAATGCTTGTTTCCTAGCTTTATTTGTGTATCATAGAAAAAGCACAGATAAAACACATACGGATGGCACTCTTTCCACATATTGAAATGGGTCTAATATTCTAGATTTTGTTTTGCCTGTGATGGATTGATAAAAATCAATAACATCATGCTTTTGGGAAATACTTATCAATTCTTGAACATAATATGTATTTGGGTCATGTTTGTCTTAGGTTTCATTTTCCCTTAGAATTATTGTCAGAAGCCACTTCTCCAAACAAGCAGAGGGGTCCTTTTCCACTGGGGGCTTTTCAGCTACTCCTCACTGGGAAACAGCCTGGGGTTGGTATCAGGGAGAGAATCTGTGCACATAGTTTGTAAACCCAGGACTGCTATAAAAGTTTATTGTTCAAAAATTAATTACATTATTAGCACATTGTTGTTGTGATTTAATAGCAACTACTAAATGAATATTTGAAAGATCAGTGTTCAATAAAGCTTAAGAAATCTCAGAAATGTTTTAATAATTATTCCACATTCTAGAATAATATATTACACTTAATCTTTGATTTCACTTTCTTAGATATTTTGGCATATGTTCTGTGGTGCTCTCTATAGTTTATACACAATTATAAAAGTCAATACACTGAATTTCTCTCTTTCATATTCTAGAAGATGGAAATCATCTCCATCGCTAGACGTCCCTCCTTCTACTTTCTACTCTTCTCTGAGAGCTCAAAATCATTTGCTTATTCTTGCTCCCTTTGTCTCCCACTCTGTGCTTCTAATTAACTGGCTATTTCTATTTCTTTCCTTAAATTCCTCCCCTGCACAATGATATACTCCAGAGATTTGGGAGAGCATTACTCAGTGTATCCAAAAAGGTGTTTGCAAACTGTTTAATGCACAACCCACTTCCAGCCACCACAACACAACATGTTCCAGGTTCTGCAGTCATTTTTCTCCCCTAATGGCAATAAGAAAAAAAGAATAATTTAAAATACTGTTGCTGATATTTGACCATGAAATACGCCCAAGAACCAGTTTAGGAAGAAACACTGTGGTCATATGGCATCCTGGGAAAAGATGATTATGGGAGATCATTCTGCTGCTTTGTTGCCTGGACCATCCCTTGCTCCTCCAGGTCGTCACAGCTTCTCTCACAGGATTAACACTGACAAGTATCCATTGTGAAAAATTAACTTCTTAAACTTATGTTTTGAAATGTAAATTGAATAGTCTCTGTTTACTGAATTTCCTTACCCAGTTAGTTGAATGCTGTTAAAGGGGATTTCAAAATGTAGAAAAAGAGATCAATTGATAGTTAACAGTGAATCATTTGTTCATAATCAAAATATTACCAGCTATATATTACGCCTGTATGTCATGGACTGTTCTAAGTGCTTTACATACTTAGCTACATTTAATTCTCAAAACACAAGTATAAGGCAGATACTATTATCATCTTGATTTCATAGATGAAGGAAATGCAGGCACAAAATAGGCCAGTTATTTGACAAGGTCACAAAGCTAGTAAATGGCTGAGTTGGGACTTGAATTAATGAAATCAAAATTGAAAATGAACTGCAGTTGCAGGTTTACATGACAAATTTGGTGTCCACATTAGGCCCTAAAGTGCATCTATAATCCCAAATAGGGCCAGAGGGTTTATGTCTTTAAACTTTCTTGTTCAGACTATCATAATTTTCATAAGGGAAGAATAAGTAGCTGAACAGTATAGACATCTAGAATCCTGGAAAATAATAATATATATTAACATTTTATACACACAATATACTTTTCTATCCTCTATCTCATTTATAAACTATATCTATTTTTAGAGAGGTAATTTATGAATGAGATACAGAGAAGAGAAAAGGAAAAGAATGTTCATCATGGTGAAACTCTTGACAGCTGAAAGTTTGGTTGACAGATCAGACTTATTTGATAAGAGTAAATTGAAAAAATGGCCACAGCTCTTCCCCTCCCTGAATCTGATGCCTTACAAAGTAACTTTCCCATTCCTTCCATCAAGATTTGATTTCACCATCTCTTGAATCAAATCTTGTAACTTGATTTAGACAGTGAAATATGGTGGAAATGAAGTTCCAGGTCTGCACACAGCTTTCAAGAGGTTTTCAATGAGTCCAATCTTGCCCTCTATGCCCGGCAACTGCAATATGTGAAATTTCTGGGTAGCCTGTCAATTGTTTTGAGATATTTGCCACTCAACCAATTACCCTATGCTAAAATAAACTACCAGAAACAAAGCCATCAACCTAACCTATTAGGTAACCATAATTGCTTGATCAACCTGGCCTTGCCCAAATCAACCCAAGGGCATGTCCAGTGAAAAATAATAGACTGTGAGCCTTTTATGGACCCACATTTTTGGAGTGGTCTGTTAGATAGTAATGGATAAAGTTGGAGCAGACATTACACTATCTCACAAATTAGTAGTGCTCCTTTAATGTGAATATAGACTTGATGTTTATCATGGGATGGCATGACATTTTCTCGCTCATCTGTAACTGTTAAAACTTTCCTAAAAAGCATGAAAATAAAAAGAAAGTTTGCCTTTGTGATAAATTTCAGCTATGCTGTCAATGACAGTAGCATTGCCCATAATGATTTGTCATGCAATTTTATTTTTAAAGCTCAAAATTAATTACAGACATGAAACAAATCATGGCGTTAAGACATACATTAAAAACAAATTACAATCTCAAAATGGATAATTTACAGCTTGGAAAATTAATTGATTAAACCCAAAGTGCATCGAAATAATTGGAAAAAGAGGGGAATGAGCAAATCAATGAGAATGCTATCCAAGTAAATAGAAAATCATGTATAATGAGTAAAAACCCACAGCCAAAAAATCAATAGTCATAATTAAATTATAAGACTCTGGGTGGAGATAGGTTGAAATTCCAATTTTGGAAGTATCTTTATATTGCCGTGACATGAGAAATAAAATTCTGTCCTTTCAACAAAGTCAAAATAGAAATCATAACATTGGCATAGAAATAACTCATAAATTTAAAAAAGATATACAAAGACATTAGACATTAAAGCAACACTACAAATATGAGTATTTATAATTTAGCATGTGATATGTTACCATCTATTATATTTCTTTCATGTTCTTTAGACCTGGCTTTTGTGAAATGTACATGCATAAATTTTATTCAAGGTATTACCCATAATCAAGAAATAATAAGATAAAACAAATAACAGTACAGCATTTTTATACCAAATAAAATTTTGCCCTGAGCTTATATTTTTTGATACTTTAAGATGGGGAAGGCTTATATTTTAATTTTTAGAATTAGTATTACAAGACACTTAAGTATGTATGAAAACAAAGAGCATGTTTTAAACAATTATATACATGTTAAATTTTTCAGGTGGTCAAATTTCTAATTTTATTGTTGCATATGATATGTGACAAACCCTCTCACAGAGAATTTCAACACAAATGAAACATTCTAAACATCATAGTTTGCACAGTAGCACTCATTTTTTTGTCTAAATTCAATATTGGAAATTTGAAGTAGACTAGGTTTTTGTTTTGTTTTGTTTTGTTTTGACAGGCAGAGTGGACAGTTAGAAAGAGAGATAGAGAGAAAGGTCTTCCTTTGCCATTGGTTCATTCTCCAGTGGCCGCCGCGGCCGGCGTGCTGTGGCCGGCGCACCGTGCTGATCCGAAGCCAGGAGCCAGGTGGTTCTCCTGGTCTCCCATGGGGTGCAGGGCCCAAGCACTTGGGCCATCCTCCACTTCACTCCCTGGCCACAGCAGAGAGTTGGCCTGGAGAAGGGGCAACCAGGACAGAATCCGGTGCCCCAACTGGGACTAGAACCCGGAGTGCCAGTGCCGCCGCAAGGCAGAGGATTAGCCTAGTGAGCCGCGGCGCCGGCCTAGACTAGGTTTTTATTCAGCATAGCAGTAACATTTCTATGGGCTCAACTAATTACCAATGAATTAAATACTTCATTTCTGGACTCCCCTTAGTCAGGATTGGCCAGCTTTTTAGAAGATTTGTCAGTAATTCAGTCCTACCTTCATTCAGATTTTTCCCAAAATCAGACCCAAAGACCATAATTTGTAGTCAAGTTTATTTGTATTCAAGTTAATTCAAGGATGCAAATGTGAATGAAAGGAGCAAGTGAGCATGAAAGGGTGAAAGAGATCCATCCGCATTTACTAATTTACTTTCACCACAGGTGGCAACTAATAATCTTGCAGAAAATCTTCGAAACCTTGCAAAATTTAGAGTCAAAATAGGACAAAAACAGTAATAAAATCATAGAATCCCTGAACCAAATCCCTGTGGAAATATTTGATGAATTACAAGTAAAATGTTATTTGAAGTCAATAGTTATTGGGAGATTTTTGAAAAGAAATGACTGACCTAGACAACAGAATTAAAAGTGACTTATGGCCAGCGCCGCGGCTCACTAGGCTAATCCTCCGCTTTGCGGCGGCGCCGGCACACCGGGTTCTAGTCCTGGTTGGGGCGCCAGATTCTGTCCCGGTTGCCCCTCTTCAAGGCCAGCTCTCTGCTGTGGCCCGGGAGTGCAGTGGAGGATGACCCAAGTACTTGGGCCCTGCACCCCATGGGAGACCAGGAGAAATACCTGGCTCCTGCCATCGGATCAGCGCCGTGTGCCAGCCACAGTGCGCCGGCCATGGCGGCCATTGGAGGGTGAACCAACAGAAAGAAAGACCTTTCTCTCTATCTCTCTCTCTCATTGTCCACTCTGCCTGTCAAAAATAAATAAATTAAAAAAATTAAAAATTAAAAAAATGACTTATACATTCTAATAAAGTGTTTATATATTCATTCATTTATTCACCTTTTCTTATTCATTTCTTTCATGAATTATATTTATTTACTTTCATTATTTATCTGTAGGATGGGGAAGAGAGAGATGGAGAGATATTTTCCATCCACTGGTTCACTCCCCAAATGCCTGCAACATGTGGGACTGTAGCCAGGAGCCCAGAACTCAATCTAGGTCTCCCATGTAGGTGGCAGGGACCAAATCACTTGAGCTACCACCTGCGGCTTCCAGCACGTGTATTAGCAATAGGCTGGAATGGGAAATGAAGCCTGAACTTGAACCTACACACTCTAAAATGAGACATTTTCTAAGTGCTTATATGCTACAGGACATTTGTCAAAGTTTTAGATAGTAGTAATGTACTGTATTCTTCTCTAAAAAATGGAAAAATACCTTAAACTTATTTTTGCAAGGCAGACCTAACAACACTTGTTTTACATTATACTGAAGTGTTTACTAATGTGATTCCTGAATTTATGCTATCATTCAGATGTTGTTTGTTGGATACCTTTTTGGCTGTGAATTCTCATTAAGAACTCTGTCATAAAGGCAATTTAGAGGAGAAAAGAAAGTTTTTTTGATAAGTGATGTTGACACAATAGGACATTCAAATGCGAAATTGAAAGGAAAAACAACTTTCAAACTGTGCTTTACATTATACATAAAAATCAATTCCAAAAGTATCTTAGGCCTAAATGTAAAATTGCAAATGATAAAGTTTTCAGATGAAAACTTAGGCAAAAATGTCTTTTTGACTCTAGCTTAGGTAGATTTTCTTCACTATCTTGCAAAAAAGAATGATCCACAAAATCCAAAACTAATGTAATAGACCTCAGAACAATTAAAAACTCCAAATTTTACTTGTCAAAAAAATTGAAAGGGACACTGGAAACATTTAAGCGTGACAGACATTTCTTATTTCATTGTAGTGATTGTTTCATGAGTAAACACATTTGTCCACAATTATCAAGCAGTTCACTTTAGACTTTGGTGATTATGTCAGGCACACATAAATAATTTTTTTTAAAGAACCCTGCTCTGATCTAGGTTGTCTCAAAAGTATATGAAAATCATAATATGTATATTATGATTATATATGATATAGTCATAATAATGTTATTTGCTTAAGCTGAGAATAATGTAGACATGACAAAGCTGTCCACATGGCAGAGAAGATGCATGTCCAAGAAGGGAATATCAAATGATGCAATTCAAAGACGCATCATGGGTAGAAGACAGTAGTGGACTTATACTGATGTGGTGGATGAATGAGTCTAAGGGAAAATAACATCTAGGGATGGGCCCCACATCTGCCATTCAGCATCAACCTCTGTGCCATCTTTGGCAGCTGCCCCTGCCCTACAACACTGCTGTTGTAATGGGAAATACTGCCATTTCAAATGAATTACTGTTTTTGCCAGTATCTAAAGGAATACTGTAACCATATGAAAATTTCCAAGCATGCACCTATTGACTTGTTGAATTGAAAATTTGAAATAAGATCTGGTGTACAAATGTGTAAATGTTCAAGGAATTTTATTTCTGAGATTATTCTAAACACTGCATTTGATAGCTCAGCTGTCAAGTTGGATGCATCATGTCCTCCTTTCCAAAATCAGCAAGTTAAACCTATTTAAATGATTTACTGAAACATTGTGGTCAGTAGTTGCCTCTGCACAGAGTGTTCATTTAACATAAGACTGTAAAACTTTAAAACCAATCCATGCTTCTTCCTGACATATAGCTTCAACAACCATTTCTCTTGTAGCTAAAGCCCTTTCTTCAATTTAATCCTCCTTCAGACTCTTTTAGACAGAGTATTATACCATATTTTGCTGTTAAATCATGAAAAATGATAGAATCTCTACCCCTTTTCAAGAGTCATTGTCAAATTATACCATCCAATAGGTAATATACCGCTTGAGTCAGTAATTTCAACTATTTGTATGCATTTCAGGTTTGCCAATTACCCTTCCAAGCTGTAAATTGCCTATTTTGAGAGCATAATTTGATTTTTAATGTTTGTCTTAACAGCCTGATTTGTTTTATCTTTTGATTTGTTTCACATTTTAGTAATTAATTTTAAGCTGACAATGTCTCTCCTAAAAGGAAGGTGGGGACTGCAAGCCTTTTAGAGCTACAACAGTTTGAGACTAATATAAATTTCTGTCTAGTGCCATAGACCTTAAGCAAAAAATGCCGAGTTACCTCTTGTTGTTTTGCAAAGGAGTTATAACTTTTTTTCATGAGATATGCTAGCTTGAGTTTCAAATACATCTAGCGTAATGCACTCCTGAGGTTTAAATAGACATGAATAAGCAAAATTGACCCTAAGATATATATTGAATACAAAAGTGACATTTTCAATCTGAAAATAAAGATTAAAATATGTCTTGGGGTTATGTAAATGTATTTGTCCTTAGATAGCCTCATTTTGCATCTTTACCCTACTGAGAAAAACTCTGTAAAGAAAAAAAAATCTTTCATTCCCAGAGTGTGAAAACTTATATTTCAGTCACTTGAGAAACACAAACACGTGTGACATGGATTTATGGACTTTAATGACTCTGGTGACATTTTGAGCTGATTCTGTGGGATCCAACAGGTGTTTGCCTCTTATACACATAGCAGTGCAAAGGAGGTTACCAACTAGCAAGGCATGTACAAGCCAAAGAAATAAACAGTAGAGTTAGAAAAAGGTGAAATCAGGGACAGCAGAGAATAGAAATTGGAAAGAAAATGGAGAGTAAGACTTTCCACCACTTGTAAAACTTAGAAGGGAAACCTACCCCCACATGATTTGATAATTTCCTAATGACACAAAATTACCAAACTTTGAAAAAGTTTGCTTTCTTTCTTATTTTTTCCAGAGTAGCCAATGCGTTACAATAGCAAGCAAAATGAGCTTTTGACTGGAGTTTTTTTTTTTTAAACTTTTATTTAATGCATATAAATTTCCAAAGTACGACTTATGGATTACAATGGCTTCCCCCCCATACCGTCCCTCCCACCCACAACCCTCCCCTTTCCCACTCCCTCTCCCCTTCCATTCACATCAAGATTCATTTTCGATTATCTTAATATACAGAAGATCAACTTAGTATACATTAAGTATGGATTTCAACAGTTTGCTCCCACACAGAAACATAAAGTGAAAAATAATAGATGATTTTTTTAAATGATGATGAAATCAGAGCAGACCTATTGTCATGTTTAATCCCAGTGAGAGTCAAGTTGGGAATTGATAATTTCTTTTTTTTTTTTTTTTTTAACAGAGGATCAGTTTAGTATGCATTAAGTAAGGATTTCAACAGTTTGCACCCCCATAGAAACACGAAGTGAAATATATTTTTTGAGTACTCGTTATAGCATTAAATCTCAATGTACAGCACATTAAGGATAGAGATCCTACATGAGGAGTAAGTGCACAGTGACTCCTGTTGTTGACTTTACCAATTGACACTCCTGTCTATGGCATCAGTAATCTCCCTATGCTCCAGTCATGAGTTTCCAAGGCTATGGAAGCCCTCTGAGTTCTCCGACTCTTATCTTGTTTAGACAAGGTCATAGTCAAAGTGGAGGTTCTCTCCTCCCTTCAGAGAAAGGTACCTCCTTCTTTGATGACCTGTTCTTTCCACTGGGATCTCACTCACAGAGATCTTTTGCCAGAGTGTCTTGGCTTTCCATGCCTGAAATACTCTCATGGGCTTTTCAGCCAGATCCGAATGCCTTTAGGGCTGATTCTGAGGCCAGAGTGCTATTTAGGACATCTGCCATTCTATGAGTCTGCTGAGTATCTCACTTCCCATGTTGGATCACTCTCCCCTTTATTTACTCCATCGGTTAGTGTTAGCAGGTACTAGACTTGTCTATGTGCTCCCTTTGACTCCCAGTCCCTCCACCATGACCAACTGTGAACTGAAACTGATCACCTGGAACAGTGAGATGGCATTGGTACATGCCACCTTGATGGGATTGAATTGGAATCCCCTGGTATGCTTCCAACTCCACCACTTGGGGCAAGTCAGCCTGAGCATGTCCCAAATTATACATCTCTTCCCTCTCTCATTCCCACCACCATGTTCAACAGGGATCACATTTCAGTTAATTTTCAACACTTAAGAATAACTGTGCATCAATTACAGATCTAAACCAGTCATATTAAGTAGAACAGATAAAAAAACTACTAAGAGGGATAATGTATTTAGTTGTTCATTAACAGTCAGGGCTATGCTGATCAAGCCACCATTTCCCATAGTGTCCACCTCACTCCAACAGGTTTCCCTCTTGGTGTTCAGTCAGTTGTCACCGATCAGGGAGAACATATGGTATTTGTCCCTTTGGGACTGGCTTATTTCACTCAGCATGATGTGTTCCAGATTCCTCCATTTTGTTGCAAATGACTGGATTTCGTTGTTTCTTACTGCGGTGTAGTATTCTAAAGAGTACGTATCCCATAATTTCTTTATCCAGTCTATCGTTGATGGGCATTTAGGTTGGTTCCAGGTCTTAGCTATTGTGAATTGAGCTGCAATAAACATTAGGGTGCAGACCTCTTTTTTGTTTGCCAATTTAAATTCCTTTGGGTAAATTCCAAGGAGTGGGATGGCTGGGTCGAACGGTAGGGTTATCTTCAGGTTTCTGAGGAATCTCCAGACTGACTTCCATAGTGGCTTGACCAGTTTGCATTCCCACCAACAGTGGGTTAGTGTCCCTTTTTCCCCACATCCTTGCCAGCATCTGTTGTTGGTAGATTTCTGCATGTGAGCCATTCTAACCGGGGTGAGGTGAAACCTCATTGTGGTTTTGATTTGCATTTCCCTGATTGCTAATGACCTTGAACATTTTTTCATGTGCCTGTTGGCCATTTGGATTTCCTCTTTTGAAAAATGTCTATGGAGGTCCTTGGCCCATCTCTTAAGTGGGTTGTTGGTTTTGTTTTTGTGGAGTTTCTTGATCTCTTTGTAGATTCTGGTTATTAACCCTTTATCTGTTGCATAGTTTGCAAATATTTTTTCCCATTCTGTCGGTTGTCTTTTCACTCTCCTATTTCTTTTGCAGTACAGAAACTTCTCAATTTGATGCAATCCCAATAGTTGATTGACTGGAGTTTTTTAAGAACAAAATGTCAACTTAGTATCAACACATAACACGAAACACATAAAGTTTCACTCAGCTTAAACTATGGAAAAACAACATGGCTGGCACCACGGCTCACTAGGCTAATCCTCAGCCTGTGGCGCCAGCACCCCAGGTTCTACCCCTGGTTGGTGCACTGGATTTTGTCCCAGTTGCTCCTCTTCCAGTCCAGCTCTCTGCTGTGGCCTAGGAAGGCAGTGGAGAATGGCCCAAGTGCTTGGGCCCTGCACCTGCATGGGAGACCCAGGAAACCCAGATGAAGCTCCCAGCTCCTGGCTGCAGCCTGGCCCAGCCCTGGCCCTTGTGACTATTCTGGGGGTGAACCAACAGATGGAAGATCTTTTCTCTGTCTCCTGACTCATTCTCTCTCTCTCTCTCTCTCTCTCTCTCTCTCTCTTTAACTCTTTCAAAATAAATAATAAATAAATCTCAAAAAAAGTTTTCTTCCCCCTAGCTTGCCTTAAATTCCTTACATCATTTATAGTATATTCATAACTTAATCAAAACAGCATAGCTTTATATTTGAAGAGGCTAGCAATGTAGATGTTGCAAAGATAGATTTTCATAAAGTATTTGGTATTTCTCCAGAAGTCTCGTATGCTAGTGAATAATTTGTGTTTATTTGTGACAGATTTGAAAATACTATGAGATCCTGCAACATTGTAAAACACTTTTCTAAAAATGGCATACTCTAAACAGAATGTATATTCCCACCATATATTCACCAGTATTATTTCAAATCCCCCCAACAAACTCAGAAAAACAGAGGCTGGTGTTGTGGTACAGCTTGTTAGTCAGCCTTTTAGGATGCTGGCATCCACACAGGAGTTCCAGTTCAAGTGCCAGTGGCTCCACTTCCAATCCAAGTCCCTGCTAATCTACCTAGGAAGCAGCAGATGATGGATCAAATATCCCTGCCACCTACATGGGAAACTGGATGGAGTTCCTATTTCTTGACTTTGGCCTGGCCCTGCCCTGGCTGTTATGAGCTTTTGGGGGAGTAAACCATCAGATGGAAGATCTCTCACTCTCTCTCTCTCTCTCTCTCTCTCTGCCTTTCAAAAATATAGATAAGCCTTTAAACAAATAAACATAATCTCCCCAAGCTGATAGCAGTTGCCCAGCCCACGTACCATGTTAGTGATAGGATGGTATAAATCCCCTCAAGGACTTTCCATTTAATTTAATTAACGAAGGACACCAAAGTCCAAATAAAAGAATTAAAATTGTGCCAAAGTGTATGCTATTGTGTTACCAAAGAGAAAGGAAGCCAGGACCAGAATCCAATCACTCTGACACCCTAATCTTAGACCTTCCAGCTTCTAGAACTGTGAAATAAGTCAATCTTGTTCATAAACCCATCGATTTAAAGCATCTTGTTTTAATCAACTATGTTGCTCATATCATGAGCATATACATATTTTTCCAATGAACAAATGAGTGTTACCACCACCTCATCCTCCTCTAACTCCACTTTCTTTTGATTAACATAGCTATTCAGTAGTTTTTTGCTTAGCATCTTATATATGATTTATTTGTTGTATCAGTTTAGTGGAAGAGACACAGCCCATAAAGGAGCTATGGGGACAAATTCAGTGTGAAAACAGGTTTGCTTCCTGCTTTTGCACAGACTGCCTGACCTTCAGCAAACCAGATAAGCATTCCCCTTCCCTCAGGTGTAAGCAAACTGAAAACAATTAATGATAGCTACAATGAAAACAACTACTGCTATGACAAAAGGAGTCTATCTGCTTTGTGTGTGCTGGCTCTGAAATTCTAGTCAGTGGCTCCTTTTAAGAGGCAGAGGTCCTTCAGAAGAAGTCTTATCATAAGCACTATTATATACACGCACATTTTATTTTTGCTTGTGTTGCACAAAATGGATAGCTCATGAAAGTCTCATATGATGATAAAAATGACTTCTTACTTAGAAGAAAAAGGGAAAACTATTGACCAGAGTCCCAGGGGTTGTTGCTTCTTTATAATCTGTGTATGTTTTAGAAAGCATCATCTCAACCTGTGGGAGTAATCCTCCCCTCGATGTCAATTAAAGCCCCTCTGCTCATGTTGCATCACTTCCTGCACATCCATGTTGTAGATTCATAATCCTGCTTACAGCAGCTGAGTCTCCAGGGCTCACACGGCTGGCCTTCCATTTATTCCTTGCCTGTTCAATACAACCATCATCCTCAGAATGTAGACACTTCCCTTGTACTCTGGGCTGATGCTTTTTCCTCAGTTGCCTGTAAACACAGTTTCTGAGAGATAAGAGACACTGGAGAAGAGTTTGTTAAATTGAACTAACTTGGCGGCCAGAGCCATGGCTCACATGGCTAATCCTCCACCTGCACCGCCGGCATCCCGTATGGGTGGCTGGTTCTAGTCCCGGTAGCTCCTCTTCCACTCCAACTCTCTGCTGTGTCCTGGGAGGGCAGTGGAGGATGGCCCAAGTGCTTGAGCCCCTGCACCCGCATAGGAGACCAGGAAGAAGCACCTGGCTCCTGGCTTCGGATCAGTGCAGCACCGGCCGTAGCAGCCATTTGGGGAGTGAACCAGCAGATGGAAGAACTTTCTCTCTGTCTCTCTCTCTCACTGTAACTCTACTTGTCTAATAAATAAAAATCAATAAATAAATAAATAAATTGGACTAACTTGGGGTCCATAGAGCATATATGTGAGTATCAAAAAAATGTCAAAATGATTAAAATAAATGTCAAATGAACTACAACCTTCCCTAATGCCTAAATCTCTCTTACTTTTCATTCCCCCTCCTTACCAAAATATTTAGAGAGAATAAAATCATTTGGATATCAATAAACAAGTTATTTATAAAATATTAATTTAATTTCTTATCATTATGCAGAAACTAAGCCTAAGTAAATAATGGGAAATATTTTTAAACTTCTACTTTCTAATAAATTTGTTATTTCTCTATCTGTATATTCAATACTTCATTAATTTTCAGTATTGTAAGGGAAAAAGAAATTTCATGATTCAGCTTAACAACAACAACAAAAGAAATTCAGGATTCAATTTGAGGCCAGCATTCTAGTGTAATGGCTTAGGATTAAGCTGATGTCTGCAACACCAGATCCTACATAGGCACGGGTTCAAGTCCTGGCTGCTCCACTTCCAATCCACCTTCCTGCTAATGTGCCTGGGAAAGCAGTGGAGGATGGCCCAAATGCTTGGCCCCCCACACTCACATGGGAGGCCCAGAAGAAGCTCCTGGCTACTGGCTTTAGTGTAGCCCAGCCCAGGTCGTTGTGGCCATTTGGGGAGTGAAGCAGTAAATGGAAGACTTTGCTCTCTGTGTTTCCCTCATTCCTCTCTCTCTCTGTAACTTTTTTCTTTCAAATAAATAAAATAAATATATTTTTAAAAAAGATACAACTCAACAACCTTATGGAGAGCAAGATACCTTCACCTTAGTATCCACTGATTACTTAAGTATATCAGGGACTGTATCATTATGGTCATGCGGACACAAAATGCTTGAACGCAATGCAAAGCTGATAATGCTTCAGTTTAGGTTTTTGGTTTCTGCCTTTTTTCACATGGATAAAAAGAAAAACATCTCTTTTCTTTGAGTGATTTCATTTTTTTTCTTTGACATTTTGTTGAAAAAGAAATTTTTAACTCAATTTTAACCAAGTTAATCACTTCTCTAGAATAAAATGAATTGCATATTCAATTATCTTCAAACTGTCATGTTTAGTTTGGACTGTGCTATGGTGTAGCGGTTTAAGCTGCTACCTGCAGTGCAGGCATCCCATATGGGTGCCTGTTTGAGTCCCAGCTGCTCCAATTCGGATCCAGCAGTGGAAGATGGCCCAAATAGTTGGGTTCTTGCCAGCCACACAGGAGATCCTAGCTTCTGTCTGGATCAGTCCTGACCACTGGGGCCATCTGGGGGAGTGAACCAGTGGATGGAAGATCTCTCTCTTTCTCTCTCTCTGCCTCTCCCTCTCTCCCTCTGTAACTCTTTCAATAAATAAAAAAAATCATTTTAAAAAAAGCAACCTGTCATACTTATCTCATTGCGAGTGTTACTGTAAGATGGAAAAGTCTGTCAACATCATCTTCTTTCTAAACCAGGAGAACTCAGATGCTCCTCTCTGATCACAAATTTGAATTTCTGAGCTGCCCTCTTCCCTTAGCCCCTGCCCTCCAGCAGAACCTGCCTGACTTCAGACCCTTACTCTTGAGTCTTTTCCCACCTCGTTCACCTGACAGCCTCCTCCACAACAGACATCTTATCAGACGTGACTGATTGCTGTAATCTGTACTCTGGGCAGCCATTAAGCAAATTACCTGAATCATTGCAAGGATTAGTCTCATTAACACATGATTAGCATCAAATTAAAATAATGAGTGTTTAACTTCTGATGTCTTCCAGTTGTTTGAACAGCTTGATCAGCCACACCAGGCTGGCAGGGAGGTGGGGGTGTCAAAGAGCCTCAGAAAAAAGGGAGGCTGCACTGTGCAAGACCTGGGGTAGCTCACCAGTGGAATGGAGAGAGATCAGACTCAGACTGTCTCGATGAAAGGTTCTTCTGTACAGCCGAGCTGCTGGGTCCAAGCAGAGGTCTCCTGCTCACCGGCTTCCTCCCGCCAGCCTTTCATCTGGAGCAGGGTTTTACATACTAATGCTGTGCCCCCTTTGCATCCTGGATAGTCATTTTCTACAGACTTTCAGTCTCAGAGAACAAAGTGCAAGTTTCCTCCTTCCTTTTTCAAATGCTATCCGACTTCAGAACAAGACCCCTCAAGTGCAAGGGTTGTGGTAGATTGGAGAGCTGAGAACAGATTCTTCTGAATTTTCCTATTTTTCCTTGGAAATGTCTAACAAGATATCAAAACAAGGGAAAGACTGCATCAGTTCTGGAATCCATGAAGAGCATCACTCATGTATTGGGAATCTAAAGAAACTTTGCTAGATCCTGGACTCACATGGAAGATCTAATGGAGGCTAGAGGAGCAACTCACTTTTTGTCCTCCCTATCAAAGGTCAGGGTTTGGGGAAAGTAGTCAGAGAGGTGATGGGAGCCCTCCAGCTCCATAACTAATGGCAACTTATCTGCCAGGTAGATAATGAAGACAATCAGAGAGTGTGCCTGGGCATCCTGCCTCCTGCCTTTGCAAGTGAATGAAAAAAGCAAAGACTTATCACAATGAATTCCTTTATGAATCTCAAGGAAAATGCTACCATGAGCAGCATAGTATTACAGAGGGAATGATTTAAGATCAGGAAAAAGTATGAAGATAAAAATCCCAACTGCTGATTATGAACACTTGCATTTAGGAGCTGTAAGAGAAGAAAAAAGTGAGAGTCTCTAGTTCAGGCTTTTAATTTGCATTATTAAATGCTAAGGTAAAATTGAAGTGATGTGTACAGATTTTCTAGGGTGGGCAATAACCAGCCAAAGCTTGTACACATATGAAGTTCATGTTAACTTACTAGCACAATGGGAAATGGTTTTCAGACATTCTAGACTCAGGGGCAATATCACATAGAATTCTTTATTAAAATAGTATACAAGTAGATAACCTAAAGCAACCAAGAAACAGATATAACTCAGCAAATAGATTTGCACTTAAAATCTTCCAACAAAGGAGCTGGCACTGTGGCACAGCCTGTCAGAGCATATTATAAAGCAAATCAAACCTATATGGGCACCGGTTCAAGTCCTGGCTGCTCTACTTACAAACCAGTTTCCTGCTAATGTGCCTGGGAAATAAGTGGAAGGTGGTCCAAGTGCTTGAACTCCTGCACCTACGTGGGAGACACAGAAGAGGCTCCTGCCAAGCTCTTGGCTCCTGACTTTGGCCTGGCTTGGCCCCAGTAGTTACAGCCATTTATGGAGTGAACCACCGGATGGAAGATTCTCTCTCTCTCATTCTCTCTCTCTCTAACTAACTCATCAAGTAGCATATATTTAATACATGTACCTTTTTACATGTCAATCATACTCCAATAAAGTGGTTAAAAAACTCAAACACATGAAATTGGCCATTTTAATTAATTCTTCCACCCAAATAAACTATAGAATCCATCTGGTAATTTCTACCAAAAATATGCTGGAATTTTAGTTGTGGCTGTGTTTAATCTATAGATCAACCTGAGAAGAACTGAATATTTCATAAGTATTGTATGACTTCTGTTGGTATCATGAGGTATTACTGCAGCTCAAATCACAATAGCTAAGACCTGGATTCAACCTAAATGCCCAACAACAGTAGACTGGATAAAGAAATTATGGGATATGTACTCTATAAAATACTATACAGCAGTAAAAAATGAAGTCCAGTCATTTTCAACAAAATGTAAGAATATGGAAAACATCATACTGAGTGAATTAAGCCAGTCCCAAATGGACAAATATATGTTTTCCCTGATCGGTGACAACTAATCCAGCACCAAAAAGGAAACCTGTTGAAGTGAAATGGACACTATGAGAAACAATGACTTGATCAGCCCTTGTCCTGACTGTCGAGGAACAACTTAATACTTTACCCCTTTTAGTATTTTTTTTGTTCTACTTAATTCTATTGGTTGTACTCTTTAATTAACACACAATTATTCTTAGGTGTTTAAATTTAACTGAAAAGTGTTTAACAGTTAAACTGTTAATTTAACTGTTAAATCTAAGAGAGGAAATAAGAGAGGGAGGAGATGTACAGTACAGCACATGCTCAATTGGACTTGCCCCAAACAGTAGAGCTGGAAACATGCCAGGGGATTCCAATTCAATCCCATCAAGGTGGTGTGTACCAATGCCATCTCACTAGCCAAAGTGATCAGTTTCAGTTCATAATTGATTATAATGATAGGATTAAGAGTCAAATGGATCACATAAACAATACTAGTGTCTGCTAATACTAACTGATAGAATTAAAAAAGGAGAGAATGATCCAACATGGGAAGCAGGATACACAGCAGACTCATAGAATGGCAGATGTCCTAAAAAACACTCTGGTCTCAGAATCAGCCCTTAAGGCATTCAGATCTGGCTAAAAAGCCCATGAGAGTATTTTAGGCATGGAAAGCAAAGACTCTGTGGCAAAAAAATGACCTAAATGAAAGATCTTTGTGATTGAGATGAACGGGCCATCAAAGAAGGAGGTACCTTTCTATGAAGGGAGGAGAGAACTTCCACTTTGACTATGACCTTGTTGAAATAAGATCAGAGTTGGTGAACTGAAAAGGCTTCCATAGCCTTGGCAGCTCATGACAAGAGACTAGGGTGATTACTGATGCCATAAACAAGAGTGTCAATTGTTAATCAACAATAGGAGTCACTGTGCACTTACTCCCCATGTAGGATCTCTGTCTTTAATGTGTTGTACTATGTGAATTAATGGTATAACTAATACTCAAACAGTACTTTATACTTTGTGTTTCTGTGTGGGAGCAAACTGTTGAAATCTTTACTTAATATATACTAAATTGATCTGTATATAAAGAAAATTGAAAATGAATCTTGATGTGAATGGGATGAGAGAGGGAGCGGGAGATGGGATGGTTGCAGGTGGGAGGGAAATTATGGAGGGGAAAAACCCGCTATAATCCAAATGTTGTACTTTTGAAATTTATATTTATTAAATAAAGCTTAAAAAAGATTTTAAAAAGAGAAATTCATAGAAAGGAATATCGAAAGAAGTGACATAGGCCAGCGCCATGGCTCACTAGGCTAATCCTCAATCTGCGGCACCGGCATCACGGGTTCTAGTCCCAGTTGCTCCTCTCCCAGTACAGCTCTCTGCTGTGGCCCGGGAAGGCAGTGGAGGATGGCCCAAGTCCTTGGGCCCTGTACCTGTATGGGAGACCAGAAGGAAACCCCTGGCTCTGGCTTCAGATAGGCGCAGCGTGCTGGCTGTAGCGGCCATTTGGAGGGTGAACCAACGGCAAAAGGAAGAGCTTTCTCTCTGTCTCTCTCTCTCACTGTCTAACTCTGCCTGTCAAAAAAAAAAAAAAAGTAATGACACATAGCTACAAAAATTATTATAATAATTTTAATATACACACTGTATAGCAACAAATCAGATAACCCTGAAGGATCAGATAAATTCCTAGGAACACACAACCCACCAAGACTTATTCATGAAGAATCTGAACAGACCAAGAACTGCTGTCAAAATTGAATCAATAATCCAAAAGCTCATAACAAAGCCCAGCAACAGTTGCCTTCACTAGAGAATTCTAATAAACATTTAAAGAAAAATTAGAAGATTCTCCTTAAATTCTTCCAAAAAATTGAAGAGAAGAGAATAGTTCCAAGTTTATTTTATGAGGCAAGCATTATCATGATAACAAAGCCAGACATAGTAATTTCAAGAAAAGGAATCTCTGTACCAATACCTATGAATATTATTACAAAAATTCTCAACAAAATATTAACAAATTAAATGTGATAGTACATTGAAAGGGTTATGCACAATAATCAAGTAAATACCAAGTATACAAAGGTAATAAAGAACCTTGATCTACAGAATCATAGGATTGTTAGGATTATTTTTTTCAGCTCTGGAGATACCAAAATGTTTTTAGATATGATCATGCTATCTTAAGAATTTTGAAAGGTGAGAGATAGCCAGGTAACAAAGCAAAAAAAAGGAATTCTAGAAAGAAATAATTATGAACAAAAGTCTGGAGGCATGAAATAGCAATAGTAAGTATGTGAAACAAAAGTATAGGATATGGTTCTGTATTATATTTCATGTAATTGAATTGGTATTTATTATTTGCTCACTACTGCCAGAGCATGTGCAGATCACTGAAATTCTAGAGATGAATAAGAGACTTGCTCCCTGCCCTTATGTGGTTTACTCTCTTTCTTAACTTGGGATATCTTACATTGTTAAGGAATTTTCATTTTCTCCATGACTTTAATATTCACAAGTCTACTCTTTCTGGTTGTAAGTTAATATTTACTTGATATATGAACATATTGAAGAAATGATATCATCAGAAGATGAGAATTAACAATTAGATTTAATTGGAAAGTCATCCTTGTGATTTTTAAAAATTCACATAAAGAATAGCATGGCCCTAAGGGAAGGAAGGATAAAAAATTAGGAAGAACTCTGATCCAGTATTGTTTTCAATGAATTTCATGTTTTCTGAAATCTTCAAAAAATGTCTCCAAAATGATGGAACATCAACAGAAATTAATTTAGTATTATATATAATTAATCACTATAAAGGATTGTTTCTCCGTAAAGACTAAAGAAATTCCTGTATTAGATGGTCTGTCAAAACATGTTGATTCTAATTAGCTATTATCAATTCAGCAGGCAGCATGTTATAGTAATTGGAAACAACTGATATTTAGGATTCCAGTTATCACTGCTTTTGAAATAGGAAAGGTAAATTGACAAAAATGACTCTAATTTATTATTATTATACACTTACAAATTAAATATTGACAGGCATGAATCAATACAGAACCTGACCTTGATGCTTGATGTAGTTGAGGCTTATGAGTTTAGATTTCAAAATAGATGTGTTTAGCAATCAAATTTATATTTCCTTTATATGTGATAACTGTACCGGTCCTCATAAGAGCTTTTGTCTAAGTCTACTCTAGTTTCCAGAATCAGATATGGATGCTAAAAAGACAATCAGAGATGAAAGAGTAAAATTACATGTAAATAGTAATATGTGTGTTAATATAGATACCTTTCATATAATTTTATCAGTAGTAAGCGATGACTATTAAAAGTTGAATTGATTTCATATTTAAATTAAGTTAGTGAAAAGTAACAGCCATTTTTGAAAGTCACATTTTTTATGTAATTCACATATTCTCCTTGTCTCAGCAGAAATTAAAAGCGGCATTAATTGAGGCACATAGATACTTAAGCCACAAAATAACAGGTTTCATAACAGAAAAGGATATGGATTTTATCTATGTGGCATGTATGGCAAATGAGTGCAATAAGCAGGGAGAAGCGTTTCATGTGGTGCCACTGTGATAAATATTCATGGAATGGAAGATACTAAAACTAGAGCAGTAAGCTCTCTTGTCACCACTTGATTCTTGATATGTCTTCATTGCCTGGAATGTACATGTTGAAAAATTCAGGGACTGTGTCTGAAAAAGAAATGTGGTTTTGTCATCTGTCCACCCTCTGTCTATCCATCACAGCATATATTATCTCATCATTTGATCTATCAGTTCTTCATCTTCTATTAATTATCTCTTTTGAGTACAAATGTCATATATTATGTGCCTATATTAAATTTCAGCCTGAAAAAAATTCAGTGTTTATCAGACTAGCAGGTGAATGAGACTTCTGTGTAGTTAAAGAACAGACGTGATGTCATTACATAAATTGTAATCTGAAGTAACTTATGGGCAGGGCTTTTTTATTATTGTTGTTGTTGTTCCTGATTTACTGACTCTGTAAAAGCATACTAACATATTTATCACCCAGAGGAAAGCACCCTAGCTGATTAGAGAACAGCAGATATATTGCATAAAAAAGTATCCACCAAATTTTTGAAAGTACATTTAAAATTTTGTTCTGCCCTGAAGGATTCTACAAAGAGCATTGAGATGAGGCCAATATGAGTCAAAATAAAACTTGCTCAAAAGCACTCAGAAACCATAAGCAAATTGTCTTGCTGAAACGTAGTGTAACTAACTGGTTACCCACCACCAAAACAAAAGGGAAATCTCAAACACATCCAACACAGATGTGTTTCTCTACTGTGTAAGGTCTCCTAACACGATCTAGTATCTCTTAACATCAATGTTATACTTACACCTACAATGGCAGCCCAGATGCTTCTCTCACCAAAAGGCATTTCCAGCTTGATCAGTAACAAAGGTAGAGGAGAGGCAAACCTGAAAATGCTGTGAAGAACATATCCATTCTGTATATGGAGAAACTCAGGCAAGTAGATCCATAAAATTAAGAGTTAAGAGGGAGTTTAGGCATAGTTTAGTTCAAGCTCCTCATAAATGAAGATATGGAGGGCTAAAGAAGTTAAATATTTAGTCAAAAGTCAGATGCCAAATACATGCAGAAAATCCAAAACACTGTAGAACTTAAAAAACCCGAGGCAACTTAGTATATTATTAAATTTCACATATTTCAATCTATGCCCGGGTTCTTTACTAGCACAGAACCATTTTCTTAAATACTAAAAATACAGTTAAATTGACTAGAAGTTGGTGAGGTACAAATGGTCACAAATCAAAAAGGCACGTTAAGATTTTAATTTCGGAATTAAGGCTCAGTCCAGCTCAGTAGGACACATATGGATCTGCTGAAAACATTTGACAATTTGAACACATTTTCTGTGTTTCATTTCATTTAGCCTAGAATTTTCCTGGAACTGGCTCTGATTAAAGAAGGCATGTAGAGGGGCATCTGGAGAGTCCAATCTGAAAATGAAAAACATAATTCTCTTTTTCCCCACTAATTCAGTTTTCAGTGTTAGATCAAATGAAGTTCTAATTATGAGTATAAGGAGGATTCACTAAATAACAACACTGCAGATTTTTATTCTATTCTGACACAAATTTCCCTATTATCATAGAGGAAAGCATGGTTTTCTTCCTTTGTTTCCTATCTCAATTTTATTTGGCAGGCTGGCCAAGTTGCCGTAATGACTCCAGAAGCTACATGAAAGGCACCAAATTATGCCACAAAGGAATGGAACCAATTACATGTTTTGCCTTTCTGTTCTTTCCTTCAGTAAAAGGCAGTCAACTCCCTCATTCAGATTTCTATGCCCTATTTTCTTGGAACTTCCCCTTTCTCCACCACTTGCTGCTTCCATCTGTTCTCTAAGATGAGAAGTACATCAAAGCTTGACTGAAAATCATCTCAGTCTCAGACATGTGTTTCCATCCATCAGGAAGTGAAGAGCTTTTGTTCTGAAAGAAGTATTCATTGATGAAAAAATTTTATTTGAAACATCACATGGTACAAAGGTGTGTGCAATCCCATATCCTGAGAATTGAGGGCAGGTCCTGGGATGAGAAAGAAACTTGCTGAATAGTAGCCTGCAAAGAGCATCAGGAAAGAATCCTTAAAATTAATTTTAATCCTTGAAATTAATTGTAAATGCCAGTTACTGGCATCTGACATTTTTATGTAACTTTTACATGACTGAGTCTAGATGTTAAGTAATCAAAGTCTAAGTTCTAAATGTGAATATCATTTGGAATGTTCAAATATTCATTTTGTATTTTATGACACCTTCAGAACTAAAGCTAATTACTATTGGTGTTAGTACCTAGAATCTATTGGAATAATTTGAACTTATTCCCACCAAATTTGCAAAATCCACAGCATTTTATTTACTATGGTCACAATTTTTTTAAAAAGAGAGCACACTTAGTATGGCAACATTTGAAGCAGCATCATTTACAACAGCCCAAAGGTAGAAACTACCCAAATATTTTTTGATGACTGACTGTCTAAACAAAATGTGTTATATACATGTGACAGAATATTCATTCTTACAAGAAAATGAGGGGTGGGTATTGGACTTACAGTTAAGAAGTTGGTTGAGATGCCTTTAACCCATTCCAGAATTCCTGGGTTCAATACCCAGTTCTAGCTCCTGACTCCAGCATCCTCCTAAGGCAACAATGATGACTCAAGCGACTGGGTTCTACCACCCATGTTGGAGATCTTGACTGAGTTCCCAGATCCAGTTTAAGCCCATCCCAGCCAACCTAAGATATAAAAAGGTGCAGCCTTGGGGGTCTGGGTCCTCTGCCACATGTTCCTTTGGTCTGCGTACATGCTGACAGTTGGTCACCCACTTCTGCAGATTTATTTTCTCAAAATAAATCTGGTCTGGCTGTGAGTACATTTTCTGTCTCCTCTTTGTTTTTTTGTTTGTTTGTTTGTTTTTCTTTTGACAGAGTGGACAGTGAGAGAGCGAGACAGAGAGAAAAGTCTTCCTTTTCTGTTGGTTCACCCCTCAGTGGCCACTGTGGCTGGTGTGCTGTGGCTGGCGCACCACGCTGATCCAAAGCCAGGAGCCAGGTACTTATCCTGGTCTCCCATGGGGTGCAAGGCCCAAGCACTTGGGCCATCCTCCACTGCACTCCTGGGCCACAGCAGAGAGCTGGACTGGAAGAGGAGCAACCAGGACAGAATCCGGAGCCAGAACCAGAATTAGAACCCGGTGTGCTGGTGCCACAGGCAGAGGATTAGCCTATTGAGCCGCAGCGCCGGCCTCCTCTTTGTTTTGCACCTCTTTTTCTTACATTTGGTGCCCCATGTGAGGAGGCATCAATCTGTACTCTATTCCTTACACTGTATTCCACAGTGTCTGCACCAGTTTACATTCCCACCAACAATTAATTAGAAAAACTTTTTCCCACATCCTCACTAGCATTTATTGTTTTTTGATTTCTGTATGGGAGCCATTCCAACTGGGGTGAGGTAAAACTTCATTGTGGTTTTGATTTGCATTTCCCTGATGGTTAGTGATCCTAAGCATTTTTTCCTGTGTCTGTTTGCAATTGGAATGTCCTCTCTTGAAAAAGGCCTGTTCAAGTCCCTTGCCCATTTCTTAACTGGATTTTTTTTTTGGTTGAGTTTCTTGAGTTCTTTATAGATTCTGGATGTATCAGTTTATCAGTTGCATAGTTTTCAAATTTATCAGTTGCATACTTTGCAAATATATTTTCTCCCATTCTGTTGGTTGTTCTTCATTTTCCTGAGTATTTTCTTTGCTGTGCAGAAGCTTCTTAGCTTGATGTAATCCCGTTTATCTATTTTTTTTTTTTCCTTTAATGCATATGCTTCTGGGATCTTTTCCAAGAAGTTTTTCTTAAGCCAATGTCTTGCAGACTTCTTTCAATGTTCTCCTCTAGTATTTTGATGGTATCAGGTCATAGATTTAGGCCCTTGATTCATTTTGAGTTGATTTTTGTATAAGGTGTGAGGTAGAGGTCTTGTTTCATACTTCTACATGTGGAGATTAAGTTTTCCCAGTACCATTTGTTGAAGAGATTGTCTTTTCTCTAGTTATTGATTTTTGTTACTTTGTCAAAGATTAGTTGATTATAGATGCTTGAATTGATTTTTGGAGTTTATATTCTATTCCATTGGTCTACATATCTATTTTTTGTGCTAGTACCAGGCTGTTTTGATTGGAACTGCCCTATAGTAGGTCTTGAAATCTGCTAATGTGATGCCTCTAGCTTTGTTTTTGTTAAGATTGCTTTAGCTATTTGGAGTCTCTTGTGTTTCCATATGAATTTTAGCATCATTTTATCTACAGCTGAGAATAATATCAGTGATATTTTAATTGGGGTCACTTTGAATTTGTAAATTGCTTTGGGTAGTATGGACTTTTAATGATATTAATTCTTCCAATCTGTGAACATGGAAGATTTTCCCATGTTTTTGATGTCTTCCATTTCTTTAATAATTTGTAACATTCATTGTAGAGATCTTTAACTTCCTTGCTTAAATTTATTGCAAGGTTTTTAAAATTTTTGTAGCAATTATGAATGGCACTGATTTTATAAGTTCTTTCTCAGCTATTGCATTGTCTGTGTATAAAAGGCTATGGATTTTTTGTGTTCATATCCTTACACTTTACCACACTCTCTTATAAGCTCCAATAGTCTCTTAGTGGAGTCTTTTGGTTCCCCTATATGCAAACAGGGATAATTTGACTTCCCCCTTTCCAATTTGTATCCCTTTGATTTCTTTTTCTTGTCTAATCCTCTGGTTAAAACTTGTGGAACTATATTGAATAGCAGTGGTGAAAGTTGGTATCCTCGTTTGGTTCTGAATCATATTAGAAATGCTTCCAACTTTTCCCCATTCAATATGATGCTGGCTGTTCATAGGTTGTACATTGCCTTGATTGTGTTGAGGAATATTCCTTCTACACCTAATTTGCTTAAGGTTCTTATCATGAAAAGATGTTGTATTTTATCAAATGCTTTCTCTGTACCTATTAAGATAGTCATATGGTTTTTATTCTTCAATTTGTTGATGTATGTATCACATTTATTGATTTGCATATGTTGAGCCATCCCTGCATACCAGGGATAAATCCTACTGGGTCCAGGAGAATAATCTTTCTGATATGTTATTGGATTTGGTTAGTTAGTATTTCTTGAGGATTTTTGCATCTGTATACAGCAGTTATATTGATCTATGGTTCTCGTATCTTTTTCTAGTTTAGGAATTAAAGTGATGCTGGCTTCATAGAAGGAGATTGGTAGGGATTCTGTCCCTGTCAATTGTTGCGAATAGTTTGAGAAAAATTGGAACTAGTTCTTTAAAAGTTTGGTAGAATTCAACAATGAAACCATCTGCTCCAATGCTTTTCTTTGTTGGGAGGATCTTTATTACTGATTCAATCTCCATCTTCTCCATCTTGGTTATTGGTCTGTTTCTGTGTTCTATGTCTCCATGACTCAATTTTAGCAGTTTGTATGTGGTATACAGTTTTCAGAACCTCATTTCACTTTTTAATTTAGCAAAATATTTTAGAGATAATTTGAAAATTATTTGAGAGGCAGAGGACAGATTTACAGACACAAAGAGAGCTCCCATTCTCTGTTTACTCCTCAAATACCTGAAACAGGCAGTGCTGGGCCAGGAAGAAGCCAAGAGCCAGAATCCAGTCCAAGTCTACCATGTGTGTAGCCAGGACTGAACTTCTTAAGCCACTATCACCTGCTGCCTCCCAAATGTGCATTAGCAGGACTTAGAATCAGAATTCAAGCAAGAACTCAAGTCTAGGCAGTGTAATAACAGATGTGGTGATCCCGAGCCATATCTTAACCACTAGCCCAAATGATTACCCAAAGATTAGAGGCAATTTTTTATTGAAACATGTAATCTACATGCTTTTTAAAGCATGTATTAAAAGCTACAATTTGTATACAAGTGTATACAATTTATATTTTTCCCTTTCTATATTGACATACATTCTGTAATAAATATGCTTATGCACATCTTTCTGCATGTCTATAAAATATCTGTAGGCTAAATTTGTAAAAACAATTTTTAATGAAACAATGTTTATATTTAACAGTATTTTTTAAGTTTTTCTACATTGCTCCAAAGAGGTTGTATAAATTTATTTTCTCAGAGTTGGTGACACAGCAGGTTAAGCGATGCCAACATCATATATGGGTACCAATTTGAGACCAGGAAGTTCCATTTCCAATCCAGCTCCTTGGTAATGTGCCTGGGAAAGCAGCAGAAGATGGCACATGTGCTTAAGCCTCCACACCCACATGGGAGACCCAGAGGAAACTCCTGGCTTCTGTCTTCAGCCTGGCTCTGCCTAAGCTGTTGTGGCCATTTAGGGAGTGAAACGGTGGATGGAAGACCTCTCTCTGTCTCTCTCTCTTTCTCTGTGTGTGTGTGTGCATGTAACTCTTTCAAATAAACAAACATGTCTTTAAAAATAAATAATTTTCATTTTCTCACTAACAGTATTAAGAGTGTACGTGAGTATGGTTTCCCCTCACACAGGGTAATACTCTTTTGTCCTTCAAATTTATGATATTGCTCATCTGATAGATTTTAAACAGCATCTCATGAATGGTGCTAATTTGCATCTCTTCAGTGAGAGTCAGAAGACACATAGGGCATCTTTTTCAATGTTGATAAGTCATTTATACTTCCTTTTCCATGATCTACTTGAGCAAGTCTTTTCCTATATTTTCTCCGGCAGGAAAGAGAAGGTAATAGAAGCAGAGAACTCAGTCAAAATCCTAATGGGGTTTATTTAATGGAAGTCTCAATGCAATGATGCACATCTAACAATCAATGCGTCTTTAAGAAATGTCAATGGATCTTGTGGAAGTTTGCAGCCACATATGTTTACGTTTGGAGGTGACAGTTTTCAGAATAAAGTGTAGCTCCAGGGAGAACAAGCAAGCTCATGGGCAAGAGAAGGGAGAGAAAAGTGCAGAAGAGAATTGCAGGTGTGGATGGTGAGGAGAACATGAAAGGACGAGGAGGAAGGAAATGCAGACAGTAAAGGAGAGATACATAGAAAGGACGTGAAGGAAAGGAAAACGTCTGTGTCTGAACTCATTTCTCTCCTCCTGTAATAGCGTACAAAATGAATCCATGTGTATTTTCTCTGAATTTTGGTTCTCAGGCTACACCTAGTTTAATATATATTCAATAAGCATATGATACATCTTGTATGTTTAACATAAATATGCTCATAATTTTCTGGAAAATATGTTACTTCACTCTTATTAACATCAGTTCTGTTTATTGAAATGAATAAGTGGCTACCATTTGGACTTCTTCAGATTACACTTTCTAATTGACTCCTTTTACATTCTTGTATTAAAAAACACATGTATTTATTTCAAAGTCAGAGTTACAGGAAGGGAAAGAAAGATCTTCCATCTACTGGTTCACTCCTCAGATGGCCACAATGGCAAGGGCTGGGCCAGGTCGAAGCCAAGAGTGAAGAGCTTCTTCCAGGTCTCCCAGGTGGTTGGTAGGGGCTCAAACACTTGGGTGATCTTCAGTTACTTTCCCAGGCCATTAGCAGGGAGCTGGATTAGAGGTGGAGCAACCGGGACTCAAACTGACACCCATATATGATGCCCTTATAAGAAGCGTATGACTTTATCTGCTATGCCACAACACAAGCTCCATGTCCTTCTATTGAAATCACTATGGATGCAATCAAAGAACAACTTACCTAATAGTGACTCCACCCAACACAAGAAGTACAGTAAGTCCAGTTCATTATTGATAGTGCATTATTATAATTAGCATCAGAATTAAAGGAACAATTAGTCATTTTTATATAACTTACAACTCTTAGCACATATTATGAAACTCATTTTAATTTTCATCCTTTACTTGATGGTTGTTTTTCTAATGTCTGTGTTTAGTGTTTCTGTTTATAAAGAACTGCGACAGAAGCAGCAGCAGCATGAGGTCCATCCGTTATCCACCTGTGCTTTGCAAAACCCATGACTATTCCAAGAACAATGCATCTCGGAAAGAACAAAATTCACAGTTATTAGGCTGTAACTGCAAGAGACAAGATAATTAGTGGATTGAGAAAGAAAATTAAAATAATAAATTAAAAGTGTTTAATTGGCAAAAAAGTTGAAGAGTTTTGAAAGAATTCATTTTAGACAAAACATCCAAGAAATTAAATTGTAGACCTTTGTTAGACAAGTGCAAGGAAATATAACAATTTTTGGTGATAAAGTTAGTAAGATTTAAGAAAAGTACAATTTGATTTGGAGGCTTCACTGAAGTAACCAATAAATCAAGATTATTATAAGCATAAGGACAGGTGGTCTGCCTAATAAAATATGTCATTTATTTATCTATATTTATTTATTTATTTATTTTTCACATTAATTTGAAATGCAAAGCTAAATGCTTTTTCCTTCCTTCTTTTTTTTAAAAAGGTATTTAGTTATTTCTTCATTTGGAAGGCAGAGCTAACAGAGGATGTGTGGTGAGAGAGACAGAGACAAAGAAAGAGACAGAGGAAGAGAATTTCTACTTAACTCCCCAAATAGCTGCAACAGCCATGGTAGGGACAAGGCAAATCCATTAGCCAGGAACTGCATCTTGACCTGGCCATCATTTGCTGCCTTCTCAGGGGCATTATAGTGTAGGGTTAACTTTACAATAATTAGGCAAACTGAAAGTAGATCTTTGTGAACATTAAGAGTGGGAATGGGTGAGGGAGGAGGAAGTAAGCTTGGTACATGGGCAGGAGGAAGGGTCGGGTGGGAAGTATCACTATGTTTCTGAATCTGTACATATGTAATACACAAAACGTGTATAATTTTAATAAAATTAAAAAAAAATTTACAAAGAATCTGGATCTGAAGAGGAGCAGCCAGGATTCAAGCAAGCACTCCAATCCGGGATGTGTATGTCCTAAGCGGCAGCTTAACTCATTGCACCACAAACACCTGCCACCTCATTCCTTCTTTTCCAACCAGTATCCAGTGGCCTACCTCCAGCACTCTGTGTACTAAAGAAAAGTCATACGGGGTTTTCCCAGCCTACCTGTTACCTATCATGTGTCAAAAATGTGTTCCTACAAAACGAGAAGATCAAAGAGGGAGTTCTCATAACTAATTAAAAAGATCATAACAGAAATGTATCATCAGAAATTCAATTTAAAGAGGAAAAGCCCCAAAACAGAAGTATTTGAAAGATATTTGACAATTTTTTCTGAATATTTGTGATCATCTTTTTTCCTTATCAAATATAACTGTATATAGTTTTATTTAAATCAAACTTTTAATGAGTCATCCCATGAAAAATCATCTCTTTAACAAATATTTTGTATGAAAAGCCGCACTTTATTGCAAAAGTAATTTGAAATGAGTATGGTGTGTGTCGTTTCAAAGGAAGTCCAAAATTTGACACTAGTTTTTTTTATTTTTTAAAAGATTTATTTTACTTATTTGAAAGAGTTAGAGAGAGAGGTAGAGACACAGAGAGAGAGGTCTTCCATTTGCTGGTTCACTCCCCCAGATGGCTACAACGGCTGGAGCTGAGCCTATCAGGAGCCAGGAGCTTCTTCAGGGTCTCCCACACGGATGCAGGGGCCCAAGGACTTGGGCCATCTTCCACTGCTATCCCAGGACATAGCAGAGAGCTGGATCAGAAGAGGAGCAGCTGGGTCTCAAACTAGTGCCCATATGGGATGCCAGCACTTCAGGCCAGGACTTTTAACCCGCGGCACCACAGTGCTGGTCCCGAAACTAGTTTTTGAATTTCATAGAACTTAACTAATTTAAAAGGTTAGTGTACACTTATCAAAAGATATTATTAGAATGCCTATTTCTCTCCTTCTCTCTCTCTCTGCCTTTCAAATAAATAGATAAATCTTTTACAAATGTACTGAAAGAAAACAAAGTAAATACACAATAACAAAAGCTGATTAAATAAGTAAAGAAATAAAAATAACCTTGGGAATTAGTCATAATGATGATGTGTGTAAAATACAAAATAATTTATATTAAAAATTAATTTGAATGCTGAACTTCCAGTTTTGATCATTCAGATTTGGAGATTCTGGATATAACATATCCATAGAATAGCTCAGTGGGTGACATGAGTTAAGGCATAAAAGCATGTCCATTTAAAAACAGGAATTTGACTTTTTTAAAAAAATGAATTGCAATAAAAAAAGTGAATTTCTCCTGTTGTACTTAAGTGAAATATTAAACCAAATATTGTAACAAGAGTATTTTCTTTAGGAATAATTTACCAAACATTCAAAATGTAAAACTCTTACATGCTTTCCAATAGTTTGTACACTTTGTGAGTTTGTGTGTTGTAGAACATTATTCAGAAAATCCTACTGGACATTTATATAGTGGTTATTAACAAAGAGCACAAATTCCACTGAGAGGAGATCTCTGGGTGCTAAAAGCTAACCAAATCATCTAAAAAATGTAGCACTTAATCATGTGTTAACCATAAATTAAGCAGTCAGTCTCTGCCAGCCTCTTAGTGGTTTGGAGGTGCAGGCTTCATATTTATAATTTTGACCTGATGCCAAGCATCTTATTCCACTTATAGAAAATCAAAGTTTAAATGATTGATTCTCATGTACATGAGCTAATGTACTAAATTGGTCTTTTCATTTGCCAATTGTTTTATCAGTCATTTCACTATATTTGTACATAACTTACTTCAATGGCTCTAACCTTCCCTTGTAATCTATCAAAAATGAATACTACTCTATCCATACTGCTTTCTTGTATTCTTGACTAGGCTACAACAGTACAAAAAACATAGTGATAATACGCAAAAGGTTTTATAGCAAGACCACAAAGTCCAAACTCTTAATCCACAGATGCCACGGATGGTCCTCTGAGAACATCACTCAGGAAATAATTAACTTTCTCAATACCCTGAGACAGTCTCACATGCAAAGACATTGGGATAATCTGATTTCTTTCCTTTCCTTTTAAAATTTTAATTAATATAAACAGAATAGATTTAATAGGTACAATTCTAAGAAGAGAACCATATTTTCCTTGTTGCCCTTCTCCCACCCTCAATCCCCTTGCTTCCTTCTTTTTCTTTAATTTTTGGAAGGACTTGCTTTCAATCCACCCTATAATCATAGCCTTTTTTCACCACTAGCCATAATATTCAACATGTAAAAATTAGGGAGACCTCAGTTTCATAGGAGTATAAACAAGGGCTAAAAACAAAAATCATCACAAGATGTCTGTTGTCGCTCCCCCTCTTCGCGGAGGAACGACACAGGACCCTGCGCTGTTCTTTTGTCTGCTCGGCCCTTCCCGGGTTTGCTGCTGGTTCTTCCCGGGTAGGCTACCGACCCTTCCACCTCCTTGGAAGGGCGGTGCCCCCTGCCACTTTCCCCACTTCCGCGGGGGAGCAGCACACCGCCGGCCGGCTCTCTCGGGGGCTGCTCAGGTGTTCCTCAGGTGTTCCTGGTGCATGTTGTCTCTCTCCTCCTTTATAGTCCTCTTCCACCAATCCCAACTCTGCTACCCACATGCCGAGTACGCTGCTCTCCTCCAATCAGGAGCAGCTCCTGCAGCTTGTCAAGTTGGTGAGAGGCAGCTGTGTAGAAGCTGTTTACTCCTCTCCCAGCGCCATACTGTGGGAGAGCAGATGCATAGAATAAGTCTTAATTCCAGTAACTTAGTCTAGTCCGAGTTGCTCCCCACAGTCTGTTTTGTTCCCATACTTGTTTTTGTATTCTATATTAAAACTGCCACATGGGCCGGCACCACAGCTCACTAGGCTAATCCTCCACCTGCGGCACCAGCACCCCAGGTTCTAGTCCCGGTTGGGGTGCCGGATTCTGTCCTGGTTGCTCCTCTTCCAGTCCAGCTCTCTGCTGTGGCCCTGGAAGGCAGTGGAGGATGGCCCAAGTCCTTGGACCCCTGCACCCACATGGGAGACCAGGAGGAAGCACCTGGCTCCTGGCTTTGGATCGGGGCAGCACACTGGCCTTAGCGGCCATTTGGGGGGTGAACCAAAGGAAGGAAGGAAGACCTTTCTCTCTCTCTCTCTCTCTCTCACTAACTCTGCCTGTCAAAAAAAATAAATAAATAAACCTGCCACATACCAGAGAATACATGATCTTTATCTTTTCAGGACTGGCTTATTTCACTGAACATAATGGTTTCCAGTTGCATCCATTTTACTGCTAAAGACAGAATTTTTTTGGTTGAGTAGTGTTCCATAGTGTGTGTATATATATTTTCTTTATCCAATCATTGCTTGATACACACATGGGGTTGATTCCATATCTTAGTTATTTTGAGTTGAAGTTAAATAAACATGGAGGTACAGATAACTCTTTCATATAACGATTTCATTTTGCTTGGGTAAATTCCCAGGAATAGTATGGCTGGATCATATGGTAGATCTTTTTCAGATTTCTGAAGAAAATCCATAATACCTTCTACAATGGCTGTGCCAGTTTACATTCCCACCAACAGTAGATTAGGGTACTTTTTCTCCTCATCCTCACAAGTATTCATTGCTTTTTTTTTTTTTTTTTTTTTTTTTTTTTTTTTTTTTGGTTCACAAGCATTCTAACTAGACTGAGGTAAAATTTCACTGTGGTTTTTACTTGCATTTCCATGAAGGCTATTGATCCTGAGCAATTTTTTCATGTGTCTGCTGGTCATTTGAATTTCCTCTTTTGAAAAGTACCTGTTCATTTTCCCATTTCCTAAACGCATTATTTGTTTTGCTGTTGCTGAGTTTTTTGTATTCTTTATAGACCCTGAATATTAATTCTTTATCAGTGACATAGTTAGCAAATATTTTCTACAATTCTGTCAGTTGCACCTTCACTTTGTTGAATGTATCCTTTCAGTGCAGAAACTTCTTAGCTTGATGAAATCTCATTTGCCTATTTTTGCTTTGATTGCCTATGCTTCTGGGATCTTTTCCAAGAAGTCTTTGCCTATGCCAATGTCAGGCTGTGTGTTGATTTTATAACCTGCTACTTCACCAAACTCTCTTATGAGTTCTAATAGTCTCTTAGTGGAGTCTTTTGGTTCCCATATACATAGAATCATTATCTGCAAACAGGGATAATTTGAATTCCTCCTTTCCAGTTTGTATCCCTTTGATTTCTTTTTCTTGCCTAATGACTCTGACAACATTTAGAACTACATTGAATAACAATGGCAGAAGTGGGCACACTTGTCTGGTTCCAGATCTTACTGAAAATTCTTCCAACTATTTCCCATTTAATATGATGCTAGCTGTGGATATGTAATATATTGCCTTGTGCTGAGGAATGTTCTTTTCATACACAAAATGCCTAAGGTTTTTATTTTATCATGAAAGGATGTTGTATTTTATCAAATGCTTTCTCTGCATCTATTGAGATAATCATGTTTTTTATTCTTCATTTTGTTAATGTGATGTATCACATTTATTGATTTGCATATGTTGAGCCATCCCTTTAAGTCATGGATAAATCCTATTTGTTCTGAGTGAATGATCTTTCTTTTGCATTGCTGGATTTGATTAGCTAATGCTTTGTTGAGGATTGTTTCATCTATGTTCATAAGGGGTATTGTTCTTTTTTAAAAAACTTTTATTTCATAAATATAAATTTCAAAAGTACAACTTTTGGATTATAGCAGCTTTTCCCCCCATAAGCTCCCTCCTACCCACAAACCATCCCATCTTCTACTCCCTCTCCCATCCCATTCTTCATTAAGATTCATTTTCAATTATCTTTATATATAGAAGATCAACTTAGTATATACTAAGTAAAGGTTTTAACAGACAGCACCCACACAGACACACAAAGTATAAAGTACTGTTTGAACACTAGTTTTATCATTTATTCTCATAGTACAACACATTAAGGACAGAGATCCTACATGGGGAGTAAGTGCACAGTGACTCCTGTTGTTGATTTAACAGTTGACACTCTTATTTATGACATCAGTAATCACTCGAGGCTCTTGTCATGAGCTGCCAAGGCTATGGAAGCCTCTAGAGTTCACAAACTCTGACCTTATTTAGACAAGGCCAATATGAACTTTAAGGGCTGATTTTGAGGCCAGAGTGCTGTTTAGGGCATCTGCTATTCTATGAGTCTGCTGTGAGGGATATTGTTCTGTAGTTTTCTTTCTTTGTTGTATATTTTTTCTGATTTTGGAATTGAAGTGATCCTGGCCTCATAGAATGAGTTTAGGACAATTCCTTCCCTTATCAATTGTGTGGGGAGCAACTCGGACTAGACTAAGTTACTGGAATTAAGACTTATTCTATGCATCTGCTCTCCCACAATATGGTGCTGGGAGAGGAGTAAACAGCTTCTACACAGCTGCCTCCAGTTCAGCCAATAAACTGTAGGACTTGCTCCTGATTGGAGGAGAGCAGCATACTCGGCATGTGGGTAGCAGAGTTGGGATTGGTGGAAGAGGACTATAAAGGAGGAGAGAGACAACCTGCACAAGGAACATCTATCTGAAGGAACACCTGAGCAGCCCCCGAGAGAGCCGGCCGGCGGTGTGCCGCTCCCCCGCGGAAGTGGGGAAAGTGGCAGGGGGCACCGCCCTTCCAAGGAGGTGGAAGGGTCGGTAGCCTACCCGGGAAGAACCAGCAGCAAACCCGGGAAGGGCCGAGCAGACAAAAGAACAGCGCAGGGTCCTGTGTCGTTCCTCCGCAAAGAGGGGGAGCGACACAATTGTTTTGAATAGTTTGAGAAGAATGGGAAACAATTATTCTTTAAAATTCTGTTAGAATTCAGCAGTGAAGCCAGCCTTATTTTTTAAACGATGGTTTTTTTAGTTTGTTTTCTTAAATTTTACTTTAAAATATTTCAAATAATACACAATACTATAAAGATTTCAAGGAGCACACATACATTTAATAATATTTTTAACATTCTTCCATTTGCTTCATGTGTAAATATATACATATATATAAACATAATATTTTTCTTGAAGGCAGGGGTGACTATATTAACACCATATAACCTGGGTTTTGTGACAGGGCAATCTGATACTTATGATAGCTGCTATTTCCCATTAATCTCCCTATGTGGTAAGTGAATCTTTACCTCTTGTATTGGACAAGAAATACATCTGCAAACTTGTCTTTCATTCAAATGATACATGTTGAGTTAGTAACAGTTGATTGAAGTAAGAGGAGAGGAAAGCAGGAAAGGGCATCAGAATGATTAAAATAACTGCATAAATTGTTTAGAGACCAAGTTCAGTTCTTATGCACTGCCTACTTTTACTCCAATTCGTTAATGTATACCTGTTTTCTCATCCATGGAGCAAGCTCATATGGTCGTATTTTTCATAACAGTGTTCCCTTTACCTTGGCACCTTTGAGAACTCACCGACTCCTGCCTGAATGAACAGCCATAGATCCTTCCATTTTCTTCATAAAGCCAAGTTCTTCTACCTCTGACTATTTACTAGTTATTCTTTAAACAGTATGTTTATCATGATATCCCATAAACAAAAATATTAAAGTCTTATTAAGAACTATAAATTATACATAACTTATGTGACAAATATATTCAGATGTATGCTATCAGCTCTAATCACTCCTATCTTCTTTCAATCGCCTCAGCTGCTATTCTAATCTGTTACTCTCAACTATAAGTGTAGCCTTGCTTTTTATCAAAATAGATCATTTCTCCCCTCACCTCCTACCTTGGCAAAGAAACTTGAAGTTACAAGATCTGAATTAGGTCAAAGTTTTGCTTTTACAAATTTAACCACATTAACTGTAACAATCTTCTCCATTGTTGGTGAAATTTGCTAACAACTGACATTCGCTCACTGCCTGGACTGTGAGTCACATCTTTTGTAGAATCTTCCTGTACATGTTGCTCCATTGGTTACTCCTTCTCTCTTTTCTGTTTATTTTCTCACTGTTCCTAACGTTTTGTAAGCCCACTCAATTCTTCCCCCTTATTAAAAAGTCTCTCCTTATTCCAATCTTCTGACTTCCTCAGTTAAGATTCCTAAGTCAGTTATCTACATGAAACTCCACTTGCTTATTGACATTTCTTTCTCAACCACTGGTACATGGTTTCTGTTCCTACCATTCAAATAAACCCTTCTGAAAACTCGAATGGAAAAGATCAACAGTTGTGGTAGACAGGTTTCCAAAATGGGTCTTCTAATGATCCATACTTCCTAGTATTTATATCCTTGTGTAATCCTCTTGAGTGTGACATTATTCTCATCAATAGAATATTGTAAAAGTGATGAGGTATCTCTTCCATGATTAAATCACAGAAAGATTTGACTTCTATCAGACTCTTTCTCTTATTTATTTATTTATTTTGCTTTCTTGACTTGATGAAGTAAGCAACAGTGCTTTGAAGGCCCATGTGGCTCGGGCCTAAGAGCAGCCTCTAGCCAATAGTCAGAAGAGAACCAAGGCCTTCAGTCCTACAACCTGTACAGGAACAAAATCCCATCAACAACCAGATAAGTTTGGAAAAAGAATTCTTCAGTCAGACCTTCACATGAACCCAATTCTAACTGATACCTTCACTGCAACAATGTAAGACCCTGATAAAAAAAAAAAAATCAAAAAACAGATAAGCAATGCTCATGTTCCTGACCCATAAAAATTAGTGAGAAAACGATTGTATTGTTTTGAGCTGCTAAGTTTTGGGGAGATTTGTTATTACCCAGCAATATACAATCAATGTTATCAAACTGGAAACTCTCTTGGATTTTACCCAATTGAATATTGTGTCATTTCACACCATTTTCTCCCTTGAACTCCAGTTTCCTTTGATTTTCAATTCTTCATTGTCTAATTCTTGATACTTCTTTTTCTTCACCTCCAAACACCCTGGATTTTTTTTCTGTGTATACTTTGGATTACAGTAGGCTAGGAAGATTATCTTCCATTCCTTTCTCCTCTCTTTTCTTTCCTTAGGATCTCATATGCCTATGAGTTAAACTAATATTTTCAGTACAGAACTGATGTATCTAATCACTGACTATTCATCTCTACTAGATATTCTACTTCAGATAATCTGTGCAAAATTAAATATATACTATTTGCCCAAAAATGTACTCTAAGATGCTTGACAATTCTGTCTCTTCCGTCCCAAGTTTGACCACATTCCTATTTGTCCCGGCCTTGCTTGTGGCCCACATTACATCTTGCCTGAATTATTTCAGTGCTTCCTGAGCAAATACCCGCTTTCATAATTGTCCTCATATCCTCAGGAGAGAGGATTTATCCAAATGATAAATCTGATCATGTTATAGATTTGCATAACATTCTTAAATGACTCATTAACCAATAGGTAAAAGAACTGCTCTCTTAAATGAAGGATTCCTTATCAACTCTTGAGTTGTGTATCTTCTGAACACCTCCTCCTTCTCTTTCTCTTATTTGCTTGTTACCACTTAAATATTCATAGTTGCCTGGACATAGTTGGTTATTTAGGTCCCAATAACTATTTCTGTTATAATTTTCACTCCCTCCATACCCAACTACTCAAAATAAATCTTGACAACTGCACCAGACATAGTACTGGGTCCTATTAGAAGTACTAATAGAGTACTTCAAACTTTCACAGTATACCATGCCCAGAATTCTGTGAGAAGAGCCATGAACCCAGACTGGAGATTTAAGGAAGGTCTTCTGAAAATTTTGTCACTGTTTCAATGTAAGATATGAAAGAGTGGGGTAGTTTAGATACTACTAGCGTTTAGTAAGGAGATCTTGTCTTCCTCCATGTTTCTGTCTTCAATTCCCTAGGAGTTAGTGGAGTACTCCTTTTGTGCACTGCATCCTCCCTTAATGTGCTTCCCTTGTATTTTGCAGACCCATGGAGTCACCCTTTATTTGAATTACTGAATTTTTATTCATAAACTTTTGAAAGTTGGCACTGAATTTGAATTTTCCCTGTAGCATTAGTGACTAGTATGATTTTGATTATTTTATAAATGCCCAGTAATTGCTTCTTTTGTTGAAAGTTAGGTTTATTAAGTTATAATTCAGATGAAGTAAAATAATTTTTATAGTAAAATGCATGTAATTTAGCTGTACAAGTCAATGAGTTTAACAGTTGTTTCTTGATTAAATTTATTTTGCAGTCTTTTGTTTTTTTTTTTTAAAGAATTATTTATTTATTTGAAAGTCAGAGTTACACAGAGAGAAAGGCAGAGAAAGAGCGAGAGAGATCTTCCATCCAATGGTTCACTCCCCAATTGGCCGCAATGGCTGGAGCTGCGCCGATCTGAAGCCAGGAGCCAGGAGCTTCTTCCGGGTCTCCCACGTGGGTGCAGGGGCCCAAGGACTTGGCCATCTTCTACTACTTTCCCAGGCCATAGTAGAGGGCTCGATTGGAAGTGGAGCAGCCGGGTCTTGAACTGGCACCCATATGGGATGCCGGCGCTTCAGGTCAGGGTGTTAACCCATTGCACCACAATGCCAGCCCCTTGTTATGTTTTAAATAATATCCTACGCATCAAAGTTTAAGCTCCAACCACACCCATATTTTCTTATTTATTATAGTGTTTCAATAATTTTTAAATGAATGAGCAAGCTCATCAAAATTTTTCCTTATTGTCAACTTCATTGTTCATGAGGGAAGAGAAATAGTAAAATTTTATGTATGAAGTTCAAAAAAATGTAGTGATATTACAGTATAATAGTAGTTGATCTTAAATACTAAAAAATAATTTTCTTATGTCAAGAATCCAGGTTGGTAACAAAAGTTTTAAAACCATAACTTAATTATTTGGAATTTGTAAGTCCTTTGTAAGTTGCCTTAGATTCAAAATATCACTTACCTTCTGCTAACCACAACTTTAGAAATTATTCACAAATATGAAATTAATTGCCTGTGCTACAAATCACCTACAAAAATTTAGTCTGAGTTTTTGCCAATTACTGTGCCAATTAATTCCTCAAGAAAAAGACTGGTTGGTGCTGAATCAAGCGAAACTTTGATATGTGAGGTCACTACTATGAAAAAGAAGATAAGAAAAGAATAATAAGACACTTAGGTCAAGGGAAGCTGGATGGAGAATGCTATGTTAATGCTTCTTGGAATCTCAAAACTCCTAAAGACCTGGTCCCACCTGAATGATCAGAATTGGCACACAGACTCATCCTGCAGATGGATCCGGCCAGCATCATCTGAAAGGAAAGCAGAGACCGTAGCTGCCACACAGGTGTTTGGTGCTGGGTTTGCCCTCAAACAGAAGGTAGTCTTGGGTGATGGTAGTAGAAGGAAAGAAATGAACCAGTGACATAAATCATAATTTTTCAGAGTGATGTGTGTGTCAACTTCACATTCAAGTAAATAACACTGGGAACCATTGTACTCTGGGGTTGATCACTCTTCAATATGCAAATCATTTTTGTTACAATGGAAATTTTTAGGGAAAATGGTTTAGCACTTTGATTTTATTCTGTGTATTTTATCTGGAAAAAAGAAGTGCAGTGTTGCATTTTGTCTATTTCTCTTGCAGTATCATGATATTTGCTTGTTGTTGCTAAGTTGTATTCACCCATGGTGGTTATGATTTAAGTGGAAACACATTTTTAACAGAGCTTCTATTTCTAAATACTCCACTGGTATTTTGAAAGGTATTTTATCTTAATAAAGACATTGGAAACCAAAATAATTCAACAATTCTTCCTGTAAAGCCCAAGTCACTCTAAGATGAAAAGTACACAGACTATTTAAATGGGTCTGAGCTTATGGAAGACTCATTAAAAATAAGTAATCAAAAATAAGTTTCAAGTACATGGAAATCATATATAAACTTGAATTCTGCAGCTTGCTGTTAATAAGAAAAGTGATGATGCAGTTGTCTATTATCAGTAACTTTTAGGAAATATTACAGACTCAGATTGAAATTTTTATGAAAGAAGAAAAAGTATGTCTTTAGTAAATTTGCAGTGATTGACAAATAATTTCTAAATATACATGAAAGATGGAGTTCCATAATGAAATAGCATAAATGAAAAGCATTCCATGTTTCTTATACAATAAGAGGGAAATTAACAACATGCCAAATAAATCAAATTGAAACAAAGTTCATATTTTTGACAACTGAATTATACCATCAGAAGACATGCTTTACATTACATAGCTAAATGTCCTATGAAGATTATTTTCTCAACACACACACACACACACACACACACCACTGCCCCAAGAGTATACTGAAATCATCCATCTCTTACAATACAGAAACTTGCATGCCATTTTAAGAAAATACATTTCTTAGTTTCAACAATTCACACTAGAATTTCAAAGACTTATGGGTCAGATACCATCAAGGTGCCAGAATAAACTATCATAGGTTTTGGCCGACTCTGTGGCTCACTTGGCTAATCCTCTGCCTGTGGTGCCGGCACCCCAGGTTCTAGTCCTGGTTGGGGCTCCAGATTCTGTCCTGGTTGCTCCTCTTCCAGTCCAGCTCTCTGCTGTGGCTCAGGAGTGCAGTGGAGGATGGCCCAGGTGCTTGGGCCCTGCACCCACATGGGAGACCAGGAGGAAGCACCTGGCTCCTGGCTTCAGATCAGCGCAGCACGCTGGCCATAACGGCCATTCGGGGGGTGAACCAATGGAAAGAAGACCTTCTCTCACTCTCTCTCTCTCTCCCTCTCTCTCTCCCTGTCTAACTCTGCCTGTCAAAAAAAAGTATCATAGGTTTCCTTATATCCCCTTGCTCTGTTCAAGGAGATTTCTACCAACCACATGACCTAGGAATCGAAATCACCCCCCGGAGATGATAACTGGCATATCCCTTTCACTTATTGCTCCAGGAAATTCTCTCTCTCTCTCTCTCTCTCTCTCTCTCTCTCTTTCTCTCTTTCTCTCTTTCTCTCTTTCTCTCTCCCTCCCCCCCATATTGTGTTTTAATGACTTAAATGCACAAAAACTGCTGTACACACTCTAAAGGAAATACATAGTAAACCAGAATTCAGACAAATGTGACTATACACACTTGACATACGAATTTGTCCATGTCATATAAAGATAAGGTTACTAGGCAATTACAGAAGGAAGAAACCTGAGGATCCATTCTTCCTCATAGTGCAACAGAACAAGAGTCCAATTCAAGCCGCCTGTTAAAATAAGTTCAGCAAATCACAATGCAAAGACATGCAATAGTGAGGATTAGAGAAATCAGCTCATACAGTGGGACACACAAACACACACATGCACACACACACACACACACAGAGAGAGAGAGAGACAGAGAGAGAGAGAGTGAGCTTTAAATAGCACCTGGCACATCAGTAAGGAAAATCAGATTCAAGGAGTGCAGAGCACTCACTTTGGCATTAGGCATTATCTCACTGGTAAGAGCTTCGAAAGTTTAGTCCAAGAGACTTGATGTATTTCTGAGAGGGAAGCAAGTGCCTAGCTTTAATCAGCAACATGTAAGACCACAACTAAGTGAGAGAGACTGGGACTGACAAGCCAGCTCCAGATGAGGCAGGGGCTGACAGTATGAAGTAGAGAGCACTGACTCCATTAACAACGGAAGAGAAGGTAGCATAGGGTCAAACCAACAGCCTGTCCAACATGCCCAACACAGCTAAGAGGAAATCCCTCCACATTCTGGCTGACGAATCAAACCATCTTCCTTGAATCATGCTATCTCAATAAAGATTGCTTCCTGTTTTATTATTCAGGAAAAATTTGAAAGTCAGATTTCACTGAGTATTTTTTCATGACTAAGGACAACTGCCCTCCTCTGTCATAAACAGAAATGTGCATTTAGGTGAAATGGGACTGAGAATTTATTTGATGGCAGTTTTAAGCACTACTTCTTGAAATTGCTATTGCCTTCAGATGTAGCCTGAGACAGATATATTGAAGCTATAAGCTCTGAACTAGGGTGATTAGCAGATATTACAGCCTGTTTTGGAGACTTCAGAGGGGATCTTACTTCAGAGAAAACAATCTGCAAAGAAAACCACTAGTAAGGATAATGTATCACAGAGCACCTCAACCTGACGAGTGCCATGCTGACATTTTTGTTCAATGATTTACTTAAAAGTTTCAAGATTCGTTAAAGTCTATTTCTACTAAATTTTTAGACACTAAATATCATTATAAGAAATGGACTTCATTTTCAAAAAAGACTTTGAAATTATACAACTCTGCTCAGAATTTCTACCATAGCAAAATAAAAAGTCAGCAGCACTCAGTAAACTTTTAAAAAAGGAAAGAGTGAGCAGATTTCACCCATATGTCTTTCTTTTGTAGTCAAGAGTATAAACAAAATTGCTACTAGGAATAACAGGCCAGTCCAATAAAATAAATGGAAAGGATAAAAAATTACAGGGATATAAAGGAAATTTAAATCATTGATTTTAAAATCCTTTATTTTAAAATCCAAATTAAAGTTTTTTTTAATTTATAGAATTTTGCTGTTTATAATTTAAGAATACCCATCCCCCTACCCTGCCCCCCCAAAATTTCAGGCCATTTCCCCTTCTCTATTCTACCTTTTCTTCATTGTAAAGTCAAACAATTCTTGAAATGATTCTTCAGTAGTTGCGTTGGAAAAGCAACCTTGAACCACAGCTAAAAATTCACCCCTAGAGTTGAACTACCTGTATCATTATCAGGTACTGTGGGATGGGAACAGAGTATGTAATAGCTTGCACTTGTCTTCTATGAACTCACCCACTAACAATTTACATATAGAGAACAACATGGAAACAACTGTAGATGAAGTAGAGAAATGCCAGACACCAAAGCCAGGAAGGGTTACCTAGATAAATATAATTAATCCTGCAGATTTTATTAAAGCTCCTGGATACTCTTCCATAGTCCCCTGCCTTAAGCATTTTGCTCTTACTCTTGGGTTTCTCAGTTGATACAAAGATTTAAAGGTTAAAAATCATACTGAGATTTCATACAATAACAAGTAAGTAGAAATTTAGGGTGCAGTACAGCAAACTGATTGATGGGAGCAGCGCAAGTTTTTCTCCCTTCTTCTAACTAAACTGTATGTGTATTCAGGACCTGCCTATCCTCCCCGAAGAGATCTCCCAAGACCATGTGCTCAGATTTATCAGGAAGTTATTAACATTAGGATAACATATTTATACCTATTTGTTCTTTCTCTTTTCTCCTTTCCATCTTCTCTCCCACTTGTCTCCTACATTTGCACCATAAAATGTTAGCACAGAGATTTCGACTCAGGCTTTACTTCTTGTGAAATCCAGACTAAGGCCATGAAGAACAAGAGTGATGCTGAGACTCAAGAGATTCTCAGGATGGTATTTTGGATTTGAATTTCCCTTCAAGCTGAAAGATTTGTGGTTCTTATTACTGGTAGTAGTTGGGTATTGATAACCTTTGGAATTGAGTTGTGGTAATCCAGAGCAAGTACTGATGGAAACAGTTTGAGATAAGCAGCGACTGCAGCATATAAGGTTGATAGGTGCACTGAACATTGGCACTATCCCAGCCTTAGATTCACAAATCTCAGTGTTTTCTACTCTCTTCCAGTGACAACATCTGCATTTGTGAGCTAAATGTTCTTTTAGTTCTCATAGTGGGAAGCCTTGATGCCCATGTGCACAGCAGTTTGAAAGTGTCAAGAACTAACATCCCTACCAGCAACCTTCAATCAAAAACTCTTGGGAATCAGTGTACAATGACCACAATTATCTTAGCCTTAGTTGGAATCAGTTTGAAGCATGAGCTTTTACCATTTCCGAAGACTGCCTATGAGATTGAGCTCCAGGTGCCCATGGTGGCAATTGGCTTAGTAATGCACCTTTTATTTTGTACATTTCTTTTCCTGCACTCAATCTTGGTCTTAGGGACTGCTTCTGGAAAAATACAGACAATCATTTGAGGGAAGAAATGTGGTGTAGGTTGGTTGCTTTTGCTGGCATTAGACACCTTATTGGGGGGGGGGGTGGAACCCGTACAAGTAATTAACTTAAAGAAGCACTCTGGGAAAGCCTGAGAGTATCTATGGCAGCTTGTCTTCTCCAGGCTGAAATTGATAGGATGATATCATAGAACAGGGACCCTAATATCTCCAACTCTTCATCAGCATAACATCAATAAAACACCACGGTTTCTCAGTGGGCTTCTTTGACTTCTTCTTTTTTTAAGATTTATTTATTTATTTGAAAGTCAGAGTTACACGGAGAGAGGAGATGGCAAAGAGGGGCAGGGGAGAGAGAGAGAGAGAGAGACAGGTTCACTCCCCAATTGGCTGCAAGGGCCAGAGCTGCGCCAATCCGAAGCCAGGAGCCAGGAGCTTCTTCCAGGTCTCCCACACGGGTGCAAGAGCCCAAAGACTTGGGCTATCTTCTACTGCTTTCCCAGGCCATAGCAGAGGGCTGGATCAGAAGTGGAGCAGCCGGGTCTCAAACCAGCGCCCATATGGAATGCTGGTGCTTCAGGCCAGGGCATTAACCTGCTGTACCACAGCACCGGCCCCCTCTTGGACTTCTAATAGGAACATGAGTTACACATGGAAAGATTAATAGAATGTATTTATTGGGTAACTTGGAAGGCTGCTGGGTTCAAATGGGATTCAGAGCAAGAGAGGATTTTATAGCCCAAGATTTGTTGCAAGCCTTCATGCTCAGACCATGTGATCTAGAATATCAGTCATGCCATGTTGTATCAGGAAGTGATTTCAAATCTCTGACAAACCACAATGGGGAAACTGCAGGGTGGATGTTAAGAGTCCTAGAGGAAAGCCATGCCTTCCCTGTTCATAAATTCTCCATTTAAAAAACAATTTATGACTACACTTAGTTGTAGCACTTGAAGATTGCAAGTTGTGATTATTATAGGTAGAAGTAACTATAATAGGAAACAGAAATGAAAGTAATTGTTATAGGGATTATTTTAAAGTTTTTTTCCAAAATGTTCTTTAGGGTACTTTTCATACTGCTTTTTTAACAGGCATAAGAAAAAAATAAGAATAAAAAATTGACATAAAGAAAAGCATTTGCAGCATGTCATAGGTGAGAACCTAGGATTGCTTTATGGAATCAAAGATATGGCCCATAACATAACTTCAGATGGGGACAAATTCTTGGAGAAATGATCTGGGAAAGACATTTTCTGTTAAGTCTGCCACCTTTACCTCCCAGTTTTATAACTTCTGCTCTCCAACTTTCAACCTGAAATCTTCCTCTCTACACTGTGAGAACAGTTCAGTCCTTCAGAGAAACCAGGAAGGTAAGTAAGTGCTTGAAACTTTCTACACTTCAATGTTAGCATATGTGCTACCTCTGTGACTTGCAAGCTAGAGTAATAGTTATAGAGAGGACATAGCCATCAGACAGGCAAAGGTTTCCAGACGACTGGGTGCTACAAAGGTTCATTTAAGTGTTGGCCACAACTGTAAAATCTTTCTGAGTCTGGGGAGAAGAGAATTGTCCCAGGGAGCATGAACGTGTTTGACTCCAGAAAACCTATTTAATTTTCTAGTTCTCCTTGCCAGCTCTACTAACTCGAGGTTTGTAAAGCTAGTAAAGGAGATATTACAGATACTCTGAAGAAATTATAAAATTTAGCTCTATTATCATGGTAGAGCCACACTTTCCACAATGAAGAAACATTTCAGTTCTGAAGGATATATTATTTCCTTGTGTATTTATACTTCTATGTTTACTGCTATTCTCTGCTACTTGCATTGCTCTCTTTCCTTCTCTCTCTATCCTAATTATTCCCATTAAATGAAACCAAAGAAAGTATTTACTACTAATCTACTAAAACATAATTTACATGTTCTTTCTCCATGGACAACATTTATTCTTAAGGATGGTGGGGAGAGGACAGAGCCAAAACAAAAGACGCGAAAGCAAAGCAAGCAAACAAACCCCTGAAGACCTCCTCCTTGCCACCTCCCTTCTGAGAATGTTGGGAAGCAAAGACTTCTACTCCTTGTCAAGGTCATCTCATGTTTGCTGTCATTTGCTTGCAGCACTCTAGCCTCCTGATCCATGGTGCTTTCTTAAGTTTCAATTAAATAACGATGCTCTTGCACCTTGCAGGGGGAAGCATTGTTTTTAATACACTTGTATCTAATGTTGCTGGTCCTTGGGGAGTTTCAGAGGACCTCAAAGGCAATAGTTCTCTACCCAGGAGCAAAGAAGCCATTACAGCTTGTACTCGAAGATTTAATAGGTGTCATAATTTATCATGTAAACCGAAAAGTGTTTCTTAATTAAGTGCGTACGTTAATGAATTTTTTAATTTGATCCCTGTAAGTACCTTGCTATACTAATTGCAATATTCTACACATTAGTCATCCGCTGTTGCCCTTGGCTATTTTCTACCCTGAGAGGAAGAGAAAGAGAGCTTTTCAGTTAAAGTTCATTTAACTCTTTCCACCCAACAAATTAGATTTAGTCTTACATAGGAGTGACAGCTGTGGTGGAATTTCACTGAGCTTTTACAGTGCTTTTATGTGGGAATCAGCTTACATTTCTGCTACTTCCCAAATAATAGGAAGTCGGAGTCATTGGTCAAAAACTGAGGCCTTGCCCCTGCCCCAGAGGTACATTCTTCAGTTCTCCCAAGATTGAAGAAGCTGGTAAGCGATAGGATAGAAAGAGGGGCTATGCTGTCTTCTGCTGTGCTGTCAGAGCCCTATGCAATGTGATTAATGAGAGGCTTAAACTTGCACAGTAATTTGCAAATTCAAAATAATTAATGGAAAACACAAACTTTAGGTGTATCTCCTTGGCTGGGTAGTAGATCTATAATGAGATCGTATTTGGAATAATAAAGGAAATGTCTATAGTATCAAGTGAAGTCCAAAAGCGTATTATTGTATATCATGATAAAATATTATAACCATGAAATGATGTTTATAGAAAAACTCTTTGAGCAATAATATGCTCAATCATTATAGTGAATACCTTCTGGATAAAGATTATAGATTTTTTTTCTTTTTCATACTTATGTATTTTCCAAATATAATGCTCATTTTTTAGCTAATAAGGAAAATCTATTTATTTAAACATGTCAAAATATCATTGTATGAGAAGACTTTAGGCTTTTTAGTAAGAGATGCTCTCCATTTAATTATCTAGTTTTTTTTTTCTTATGTTCAAATTTGTCCATAGATAACAGGAAACCTCCCGTTATGTTATTAAAGGAACTTCAAAAGCAGAAAACTGGGATGGGCATTTGGACACTGACTGGGATTCCCACAGCCTGTGTCAGAAGGCCTGATTTGAATCCTGGTCTCTTGGCTTCTGGTCCATCTTCTTGCTTTTGAATATCCTGGGAGGCAGCAGATGATGGTTCAGGTACTTGAATATCCACCCACATGGGAGACCTGGATTGAGTCCCAGGACCCTGTCTCTGGCTAGCCCAGTTTTGACTACATTGAATATATATCTATCATTTTATATAAAATGAACAAAATAAATTAAAATTGAAAAGCAGAGAACATCTAACTCTTAGCTTTCCTATTTTAATGGGCACCTTGGATTATTCAGGATTAAATAACTGAATTGCAATACATTTCACCAGGTTCTCTTATATTTAGAGACACACACTTTTCTCTTTAATGTGCTACCTACAATGACTGATTTAAAAGATTGAGCTGCATATGAAAAGACATGTTAATAAAATAAAAATATCATTTAATTCACATGTGTACTAATGTCTTACTTTTTATACTTTCATACTTTACAAAGAATTCATATTCAGAAGAACTCATTTTAAATCCTAGTTCTGATATTTTTAATTACAGGATTTTTAAAATTTGGGTCTCTGTAATGTCAAATTAATGGAAATGCTAGATAGGCTACAATATGCCTAGGAACATTTGACTTTGAGATAAATGATGACTAATTTTTATTGCCAATACACAGCAAATACTGGCAACTCCAGAAATGAAGGAATTCAGATGAATCAGAATCAACTAGACAATAGTTAGTTTGCTTATTTGTTTAATACACATTCCCTACTCAAGTATTTTATTCTTCAGGGCTTGAGAACAGACAATCAAAAAGTTAAAGATCATACTCCTAGTGACTTTTCAATCTGTGATTGGGAGGAACTGTTATAAAGTTGTGCTAACACTTTAATGGAAGTAATGGATTTTTTGTGTAAGTACAGATTTCCATTTATAGCATAGATTTAAGGTTGAGTTTCTCCAATTTTATTAAGTTCCAGGGATATGTACTTGCTGCTGGTTCTTGAACCAAATTTCAAGTAGCAAGAGAGTTTAGATGATCTCTCCGTCAGTTTTAGAATTCCAATCTGTTTTTAAATGTACATTATTTTTATTTTATTAAAATTTCACTTTCCAACAAATGGTGATAAATTTTCTCTAATTTAAATTTTAGCCAGTAGATTGGAACTCAGATAGTTTTCTATAGTATTGTCATATCAGACATTGATTGTAATTCTTGTCCTGACCTGGTACCACTAGGTTCTCAAAAACATGACAATTATAACATTATTTCCACTTATGAGATTTGTTTTGTCCATTTATTCATCTAGTGAGTACTTATTGAGTTCCTACTCTGTTCCAGGGATTTCTGTTGATGAGCAAGTGAAATTCATCAGAGATGTCTGAGTGGAAGTTGTCCACTATTTCTAATCATGTAATCCCACCAGTCTGATGGCTTACTTGCTACTTTATTATATCCTTTGGATTGCAGCTTCCTCCTCCTCTGGATCTTTACATGGTTGAATCCTTCTCAGCACAGAAGTCTCAAGTCACAACATTAGCTCCTTAGAGATTGCTTCTCTAACTTTTCTACCTGAAGTGGGACCAATTTGTCATTGCTTTACAATATTGCAAATTTTGTGACCTAAAAATCCTACTTACTTATTTAAACTACATGTAGGTATTTATGAATCCATGTATATATCTTTATTTCCTACACAACACCCTACTTGTATGTGACACTTGTGGAAAACAACCTTTATGCTTTGCCACCGTGATACTCTATAAGCACTTGTGGAGTTCCTATTTCTAATCTAAAGACAGATTAATCAAAAATTACATGAAAGCAATTTTTTTGAGTTTTATTTCTCTAAACAAGTCACAAGTCTTTCTGAAAAAATCTAGTGACTGCTTATTTTCTATTTTGGGAATTTTTTAATATATTACTATTATGACCATTTGCAAATAGAATTTATATAAAATTGGTCCTATGTTCCTAACATCATTCATGATATTTTTGTGTCACATTTTTCTAAATATTTCTAGAAAAGTGGGAGAATTTCAACATTAGCCAACATAGAGGTAAAATAATTTTTCTTCATATTAAACTAGAATTATATCTGTTAAAACAGGAAAGTGAAGAGAGGAATTGTGAGAGAGCAACAGAAAGAAAGAAAAATTTAACACTATTGGCAACTCTCATTTTTAAATCTCAAGAACTAAAAAGCTTACATAAAAGGTAGTTTCAATAAATGCAGTATTATTCTTGCTTTTCTTTTGGAAATTTGCTCAGTGTTTTACATGGTTTAAAAAAGGGACAAAGATACCTAATAATTTTCAAGGCACACATTTGGACACATAACTATTTCTGGAATTAGGGATAGAGGCTTCATAATTAAATGACTAGAATAGCAGTTTTCCTCATTATAATTTAGGCTCTAATACATGGAAGCTGGACTCTTAATTGACTAGCACTGTCCCTTAATCAGAATCCACATCTCAAATCCTGGCTGTCAGCCTCCAGACGCTATTGGCCTAATCATTGACAGGCCACTAGGACTCAAAAGCAAGTCAGCCAGCACATTCTGGAAAGCTAAAAACTCCATTATCAATGTCTTCCAACTGTGCTCTGAATATATTATTGATTCGTTTTAGCTGGAAGTTCTCCTGACAAGCTTATGTATGCAATTAACTGGATTACAGGGAACATGGTAAATAGCCTAAAAACATCTTAGACTGAAAAGCTTTGAGGATCAGCACCGATTGACTCACTCAACTCTCTCACTCACAAGCAGTAATAAATGAATAGCTACTGTTTAACATTCTATATTTCACGATAAAGAAGCTTCCATGGGTGGTTTTTCCCATGGTGCCTGTCTCTTGCTTTGTGAAAAAAATCAAGCAGTTTTGCAAAAATTCAAAGATTCTTCCTTTACTTCTTTAGAAAAATAGCCTAATACCATTGTCTATTGTACTAGAATAAGAAAAAAGAGGCACAAACTTAGTAAACCCTTAATATTTTTGTTTTCATTTAAAAACACCATTTATGATGTCTAGATATTTGATATTCAGCATTGTGTCTCTTTGAAAAGCTTTTCTCTCTCTGCCTTCTAAACACTTTCATGAATGATTTTACTCATTTTTATAAATAACCAGACAATATTAGTGATAGTAATAAGTTAATACAGCAAGGCAATATTGATATTCAAAATAAGCATAGAGCTCCTAGTTAATGAATCCGATATGACAAAGTGAAGTTTGATTCCCAAGACCCTTTTATCTGTATCTACAATTAAAGCACAGATAACATAAGATACAAGTGAAAGTAAAGCTGACCTATATCAGTAAGTAAACACCACCTACAGATCACAATAACAATGGATTTTCAAAGAGCCTAGTTAAATATCATAGTCATAAGAACCAAAGGGATCACATAAACAAGAATAGTGTCTGCAAATACTAGCTGATAGAATAAAAAAGGGAGAGAATGATCCAACATGGGAAGTGAGATACACAGTAGACCCATAGAATGGCAGATGTCCTAAACAGCACTCTGGCCTCAGAATCAGCCCTTAAGGCATGTGGATCCGGCTGAAAAGCCCATGAGAGTATTTCAGGTATGGAAAACCAGGACACTCTGGCAAAAAAAAACAAAAACAAAAACAAAAACAAAAACACCTAAATGAAAGATCTCCGCGAGTGAGATCCCAGTGGAAAGAATGGGTCATCAAAGAAGGAGGTACCTTTCTCTGAAGGGAGGAGAGAACTTCCACTTTGACCATGGCCTTGTCTAAATATGATCAGAGTCAGTGAACTCAGGGGGCTTCCATAGCCTTGGCAGCTCATGACAAGAGCCTAGGGTGATTACTGATGCCATAAACAAGAGTGTCAATTTGTTAAGTCAACAACAGGAGTCACTGTGCACTTACTCCTCATGTAGGATCTCTGTCCTTAGTGTACTGTACATTGAGATTTAATGCTATAACTAGTACTCAAACAGTATTTTTCACTTTATGTTTCTGTGTGGGAGCAAACTGTTGAAATCTTTACTTAATGTATGCTAAACTGACCTTCTGTATATAAAGAGAATCGAAAATGAATCTTGATGTGAATGGAAGGGGAGAGGGAATGGGAAAGGGGAGGGTTGCAGGTGGGAGGGACGTTATGGGGGGGAAGCCATTGTAATCCATAAGCCGTACTTTGGAAATTTATATTCATTAAATAAAAGTTTAAAAAAATATCATAGTCCTGTCTAAGCATTTGAAGAAAATCTCACGGAAGCAGATAGTGCAAGTCTTTAAAAGGATCCATATAAAAATAAAAGTTTTTCCAGTGTCTTCAGCAATACTGTCTAGGAAAACAGGAATTTGATAGATACCCTAAACTATTGTTGTGATTATTAAATGTAAGCACAAGACAAAAAGAAGCTACTTAGAACATTACAGGAGTCAGCTATTGGTGATATTTTAAAGCACTGCTGCACTTTTTGTCCATTTTGGTCAAAGAGTCAATGCAGTGACTAAAGCCAACTTAAAGCTCCACAGAAAACAAAATAGCCTTGGGGCTACCGCTGTGGCACAGTGGGTTAAAGCCCCAGCCTGCAGTGCCAGCATCCCATATGGGCCCCACTTTGAGTCCTGGTTGCTCCATTTCTGATCCAGCTCTCTGCTATGGCCTGGGAAAGCAGTAGAAGATAGCCCAAGTCCTTGGGCCCTTGCACCCACATGCGAGACCCAGAAGAAGCTCCTGGCTCCTGGCTTTGGATCAGCTCAGCTCTGGCCATTGCGGTCATTTGGAGAGTGAACCAGCAAAATGGAAGACCTCTCTCTCTCAGGCTCTACTTCTCTCTTGTAACCCTGTCTTTCAAATAAATAAAATGATTCTAAAAAAAAAAAAAAAAAAAAAAAAAAAGCAAACAAAATATCTTTAAAAAAGTATATAGTTTTTTCAGGCTATCCTTAGTTCTAAATGAAATGAAATGGTATGACATGGGTGAAAAATCAACAAGATATTAGAATGGTGAATAATAATAGCATCAAATGTCTTATACTACTGTGTCCAAGAGCTGCTTCTGAGGCGTTAGTTATAACTGAAAAACACAAGATTGAAAAGGAACTCTGAATATAACTGTATGATTTAATGATGTAATTAGTATATGGCCCTTTCTCTTCTATAAGACCACAAAAAAAGAAACTAAAAACCCAAATGTGGTATTTGCTATTGGTGAATAATAGATTGATTCCCTGGTTCTCTGAAAAATAAAGTTTGAAGATGGTGATAAAATCTCATAGTATTCCTTTATCTATTGAAAGCACAGTTAGAATTCCTTTAGTTAACATCAGTATCGTAGGTGAATAGCAGTTGATATATGGATTATATATATAATGCAGTGTAGATATGGATTATTACATTAATACCATACTGGAGAATCAAGGTCAATGATAAAAGTTAAGATAAACAATTTTCTTGCTAATCAGCTTTCTACAAACATCTTGCTGAATACACTGGTGTTTATATCATTTAAAATTAATTTTCTATTTTAGTTTTTAAGAAAACAAGATGATTTCTACTTGAAAGAGAAAATAGCAAGCATAGAAAGAAGTTTGAGACTGCTTTGCTCCATCATTGAGCCACATGTTTTTGCTCGGGCAGGGAATATATCTCTCACAAACCACTATTTTATGTAAGAGGAGATTTTGATACTAAATAAGATTCAAGCAAATAATTTTCTGACAGTACACAATTAATATTATGTGACACTACTTCAAAAAATTCATGGGAAATGGAATTAAGTTTATTTTGGTGCAAAAAATTTCTTAAAATCTATATTTTCAAGTATAAATAGACGTGAAATTAACCACAGATCCCTGCTTTTAATAACTTTATTTTATAATAATTATGGTTTCCCATTAAATGAGACTACTAGGAATGTCTTGAAATAATAAACCATTGTGTACGCTTTTACAAAAATATATGCAAAACTACAGTAAGTTAAAAGCAATACCTAGTAGAAAAAGTGAGACAGATATCGGGGAAGAAGCTTTATAGTCATAGCTTACTTAATCATATGTCTTCTCCCACTTACCAAAAGGAAGAGAAAACCAATGTTGTCACAGATTTACTGAATGCAGAATTTGAAAGGAAATACCTTTGGAGAGGTGCATGTTAGGATCTGCCTGAATCACTCCAGAGATGTGCATCTCTTTGAGGCCTTCAGGAAGCACTGTTTCAACAGTGTGCAATCTTTCTCATTTCAATAGTCTTGACTCTAATGGCAACAGCCTTGAGAACAATTTTCTTCCTTGCCTCTCGAACCCCACACTGCCATTTATATTCAGCAAGGCTCTGAGGAGCTTCTTTCAAGTAATATTTTTTGACAGTGTGGGGAACATCAAATTCTAAATCAAGGCTCTTGTATTAGTCAAGGATATCTAGAAAACAGAGACAATAGAATACATACACGCTTATATAAAGAGAGACATTTATTATTAAGATCCCATGATCACAGAGGTAGAGAAGTTCCAATTTTGGCAGCGTTGACAAGCTAGAAACATTGCCAAGACAGGGAATGATGTAGTGTTAGCCTGAGTCCAAGAACTTGAGACTCAGAAAGCTGACGGCTTGGTTATAGTTCAAATATTAAGAGCCTTTAGTCCAAAAGATGGCGGCCCAAGGCCTAAGAATGACTGGCATTTTGGTCTCAGTCTAATAACAGGAAAAACCAAAGTCCCAGCTCACAGGCATTCATGCAAGGAAGGGTGAATGTTTGTGTTCTACTTAGTCCTTCAACTGACTCCACAGGACTCACACGTATTAGGAAGGGCAACCTGCTTTACCTGTTGATTCTAATGTTAATCTTATCCAGAAATATTCTCATAGAATAATGTTTGACCAAGTGTTTGAGGACCTCATGGGCCAATCAAGTTGATGCATAAAATTAGTCAGCACAGCTCTATTTGAGGATAATCAGTTTAGTATTGTAAAATATATTTTATAAAGTTAGAACAAGATATTGCACCCATGCACCATATTTCCAACATAAAATTCTAGCTATCAGACTAATCCAAACAAAAATAAGTGAAGGGCTGTCATTGGGCTACACTTGGGTTGAATCTCATCTATTCTGCTTCTGATCTAATTTCCTGCTAATGGGCCTGGGAAGGCAGTGGAAGATGGTCCAAGTAGTGGGGCCCTGGAACACTTGTAAGAGACTCCAGTTGGAGTTCTTGACTCCTGGCTTTAGCCTGGCCCAACAGTGATTGCTGTGGCCATTAGGGCAGTGAGCCAGTGGACAGAAGATATCTCTCTTTGTGTCTCTCCCTCTCTGTCACTTTGGCTTTCAAATAAATAAATTAAATCTTTTTTAAAGATTTAATTTATTTATTTGAAAGTCAGAGTTACAGACAGTGAGAAGGAGAGACAGAGAGAAAGCTTTTCCGTCTGCTGGTTCACTCCCCAAATGGCTGCAATGGCCAGAGCTGTGCCGTTCTGAAGCCAGGAGCCAGGAGCTTCCTCTGGGTCTCCCACATGGGTGCAGGGGCCCAAGGACTTGGCCCATCTTCTACTGCTTTCCCAGCCCATAGCAGAGAGCTTGATGGTGGCGCCACAGGCAGAGTATTAACCTACTATGTCACAACCTCAGTCCCTCTTTTTCTGAAAGTAGGTGAAAATAAAAATGTCCTGAGAATATTTGCCATTATAGTAATCTGTCGCACATGCTTTGCAGAAATTATTCAAGCACATCCCCAATTTTGATTCTCTGCAAAGCTACAAGAAAGGTAGGTATCTGCTAAGGTTAAGCTATTCATGCCATTAATAAGCTAAAAGTATTTTATCAAAACATAAATATTTGCATATGATAAATCATTTCATGTGCCTTACGTTTTATAAGATAAAACAATGATCTCACTTTGAACCTATGCTATTCTACTTTTCTACTAGTACTTTCCATTTCAGGGGTGGGAATCTTCAGCCAGCAGGCTGTATAAGTCTCATGAAATCATTTGGTCTGGCCCTGCCAAGGCAACCATGGGCAGGACTCAAAATTCAATAAATCTATAGCAGGCTAATTTTTAAGTTGATAATTTTATATGGCCCATGAAAGATGTTATAAATTTTCAAATGACCCTTGGCAGAAAAAAGTTCCCTACTCCTTTAATAGCAACTGTAGGTTAAACCATTTAAATGTATTAAATACACACTAATATCTCATACATAATACAGCTACTTCTAACATGTGATTCACATGATATATATTGATTCCTAATGTTTAGTGGCAATTATAACGGAGGTTCTGTATAGCCTCCAAAAATATTTTTTTAAATATTTATTTGAAAGACAGAATTACAGAGAGAGAGAGAGAGAGAGAGAGAGAGAAAGAAATCCTCCATCTACCTGTTCCCTCCCCAGATGGTGGAGGCTCCTCCAAAAAATCATTGTAAAAACAATACAAACTTCCTCTTATTTAGTTTTCATGTGCCAAACTTCCTGGCCTTGTCCAGGACTTTAAGATGACATTAACAATAGAATTATATTTGCTGTGGGGCCAACGAAGACTCAGGTTAGAAACTGGCATCGATAGATAAAAGGCCACTAAGTCCTAAGTAGCTAGAAATCCGCATGTTTATCCTCTGTTTTCTGTAAATCAAAGATCCAAGGTTATTTTAGCCCTAGTGGCTCTTGATGGTCTCTCGGCATGCTTCTCAACTTTGCTGCTTCAGTTTTGAGTGAGAGGTACCAGTTAGTGTTCTACTCCACTACCAACAATCATAGAAACCAATTAAGTCATGGCCAGAGCCGGCGCCATGGCTCACTTGGCTAATTCTCCACCTGTGGTGCTGGCACCCCGGGGTTCTAGTCTCGGTTGGGGTGCTGGGTACTAGTCCTAGTTGTTCCTCTTCCAGTCCAGCTCTCTTCTGTGGCCTGGGAGGGCAGTGGAGGATGGCCCAGGTGCTTGGGTCCTTGCACCTGCATGGGAGACCGGGAGGAAGTACCCGGTTCCTGGCTTCAGATTGGCACAGCGCTGGCCGTGGCGGCCATTAGGGGAGTGAACCAACAGAAGGAAGACCTTTCTCTCTGTCTCCCTCTCACTGCCTATAACTTTACCTGTGTAATAAAAAAAGAAACAATTAAGTCTCAATTTGCCTCTAGCATTCAATTTCAGAGATTATACTTTTTCTTTCTCCTACATTCTTTGGTTATTAGGGAGCAGGAGTTATTAGTTTAATTCTCATTAATGTTTCCCCAAAGTTCTCCATCATGAAGACCTGATAAATTGTATTTTTTAAAAAAGATTTACTTATTTATCTGAATGGCAGAGTTGCAGAGATGCAGAAGCAGAAAGAGAGAGAGGGAGAGAAAGAGAGAGAGAGAGGTCTTCCATCCACTGGTTCACTCCCCAGCTTGCTGCAATGGATGGAACTGTGCTGATTAGAAGCCAGGGGCCAGGAGCCAGGAGCTTCCTCCAGGTCTCTCCCATGGGTGCAGGGACCCAAGCACCTGGGCCATCTTCTATTGCTTTTCCAGGCCATAGTAGAGAGCTGGACCAGACATGGAGCTGCGGGGACTCGAACCGGCGCTCATACGGGATGCCAGCACAGCAAGCGGCGGCTCTACCTACTATGCCACAGCACCAGCCTGATAAATTATATTTGTCCCTGATTTAGATCCAGTCAAATTTATGCCACAAAGCCACAACAAATGTACCACACACCCACATACACACACAGACACACGCACGCACGCCATCGTGTCTCTATTGTCAACCCAATTACTGCTCTGGTAGTGGAGATTAAAGATGTGGAAAGATATAAATATTAAGTCACCTGCCAGGTTGGGTGAAGGTATGGGTTTTTGTTTTGTTTTGTTTTTCTTCTTTTTTAGCTAATTGAAATAGAACTAGGTACCAACCATGCAAAGACCAAGGGAAACCCAGTGCATACTGAGTGGATAAATTGTTAGGCACGTTGCCCCCATTCTATTTCTCAGTTACAAACCCCAGTGTCTCCTTCAGCTCCTAAGAGCCCATTCCCCCCTGCAGGTTCGAGCACCCAAAGTCTCTTTGTGGTGATTAGCAGATTCCGTGCAGCCCTGGGCCTGACTCCAATCACTGTCTCCCTGAAAATTGCTGAACCTTGATGCAGTGGCACAGCACAGTGCAAGCCTTGTCGCTGGAGCCTGGTCCTCATTTACAGCCCAGAGACTTCAGGAGATTGTTTACATGGCTGGAACATCTTCCTTGCGGGTGGGCTAATTAGTGTTCCCCCAGGGCTTCTGCTTTGTGAATACTTAGGGGTAATCATCACCAGCTAACTGCATGGGGAGTGTATCTAAGCAATTTTACCAAGTCACACTGACAGCAGCTTGAAGTAATATTAGCCCTGTTACATGAAGACAAGTGCTCTCCACCCAATGAAGATGGAGACTGACACCACTCAATAAATCACTACAGCATCCTTAAAAGCTTAGCATCAGTTCTGAGCCATTAATTTCAGCGAGTTCTTTCAACAGGATGTTTTGAGAGCATCAAAGCATGCTTTCTTGAGCTAAATTATAAAGAGCAAATTTTTCTTAGTTACCAATCTGGTGACGCATTTAAGTCTCAGGATAATAAAATAAATCTTTTGACATTTTTTTTTCCATCAAAGAGTCTTATTACTCAAGATATAGCAAACAAGTTTTCTTTAAAAAAGAATGTAATATAGATGACGATCAAACTACAAAGTATTGCCTGAAGTTTCATAAACAGGTACCTGAACATTGGGATAAGGGTAGATATGCAGGAACGTTGCTTCTACTGGCCAAATACCTACTGATGCTACCAGAATTGACACTTTATGACAGAATGTACAGAAAAACTGAAAGTGAAATGAAGGAGAGTAAACTCCTAAAATATTATGAATGTGTTAAGGATAAGAGCAGTACTACAGGGCAGTCTACTCAGAATCCTGCACAATCCACTAACATTATATGGATTAACATCACAAGCACTTTAGGAGTTAGTATTGGGTGCAGCAATTAAGGCCCCACTTGAGACACCTGCATCTCACATTGGAGTAGCTGAGTTCCCGTCCTGGCTCTGCTCTCAATGCAAGCTTCCTGCCAACGCACACACTAGGAGCCAAGCAGTTGGACTCCTGCCATCCATGTGGGTAATCAGGACTGAGTTACAAGTTCCTGGCCTTGCTGCAGAGACAGACGTTGCAATCCTGACCACTGTTTGACTATCCAGATGTTCAATGGCCTGGGCTGGTCCCAAACCAGGAATTCTATCCAGGCCAGGTACTCTTAACTGACATCTCAACTGCTAAACATTTGCCCTTCAATGAAACTTTTTTTAAGAGGGTAGACCACTATACATAGCACAAAATGTATAAAAATTTTTCTGGAAGAAAATAGGAGGTTTATAACAAAATCAGAGAAATAAGATATGTCTATATCATCTAACTATGAAAGAACAGAGAGATGTTAGCTCTAGAGATTTAAAAATTATTAAGTATACATGAAAATAATTTATAACTTTATCTCATTTCAGGGAAGACATAATGAACCTGTAGCTACTTTTCAGCAATATCGGCTAAAATCATTTCTTTTCCCAATTAATGGACAAAATATTTTAAATATAAATCATTTCTTTGAAAAAATAGGTGCTAAAATTAAGAAAATGCATTGCCAGTTTCAAGTTTCAAACAAAAATAACAGATGTTAGTGTTTTAAAGATTCTCAGACTGGAAGCAATCATATTAATTCCCTACTTCACGACACATATCTTATACATATTACAATTACAATGAAGCAGGGTTAGGACTCAGGTGAGGTGATAGGCCAGGTCTAAACAATATATATTCATTTACTGGTGAAAAGAATAAGACTGAAAATTTTGTAGTGTCAACAAAGCACTAAAATAATTAATTGCTTTGATGAATTTAAGATACATGTAGGAATGATGAAATTAAATTTTGGGATCATGGTGATATTAAATCTATAAAGTCTTTACATATTCTTACTCAAAAGTTATTTGCAGGGGCCGGTGCTATGGTACAGCAGGTCAAGTACCGCCTGCAGTGCTGGCATCCCATATGGGTGCTGGTTTGAGTCCCTGCTGCTCCACTTCTCATCCAGCTCTCTGCTATGGCCTGGGAAAGCAGTAAAAGATGCTTTCAAGAAGGGTCCTTGGGCCCCTGCACCCATGTGAGAGATCTGGAAGAAGCTCCTGGCTCCTGGCTTTGGATTGGTGCAGCTCTGGCTATTGCAGTCATTTGGGGAGTGAACCAGCAGATGGAAGACCTCTCTCTCTCTCTCCCTCCCTCCCTCCCTCCCTCTCTCTCTCTCTCTCCTCTCTCTGCCTCTCCTTCACTCTCTGTGTAACTCTTTCAAATAAATAAATAAATATTGTTAAAAAGTTATTTGCATGTTTCCCCTCAGTTAACTGGTAGTTGCATTTTGCTATAATTATTTTCTTTTTTTCTTTATTTCTTTTTCTTTTCTTTTCTTTCTTTTTTTTTTTTTTTTTTTTTTTTTTTTTTTTTTTTTTTTTTTTTTGACAGGCAGAGTGGATAGTGAGAGAGAGAGAGAGAGAGAGAAAGCTCTTCCTTTTGCCATTGGTTCACCCTCCAATGGCCGCCATGGCTGGCGCGCTGCGGCCAGCACACCACGCTGATCCGATGGCAGGAACCAGGTGCTTCTCCTGGTCTCCCATGGGGTGCAGGGCCCAAGCACTTGGGCCATCCTCCACTGCCTTTCCGGGCCACAGCAGAGAGCTGGCCTGTAAGAGGGGCAACCGGGAAATAATCCAGCACCCCGACCGGGACTAGTACCCGGTGTGCCGGCGCCGGTAGGTGGAGGATTAGCCTAGTGAGCCGCAGCGCTGGCCTATAATTATTTTCTATAATTAAATTTGTAAAACAAATTTTAAATATAACAGTTTCATTATCCTAAGAAAGTAGATTTGCAACTATTCTTTAACCTACTACTATTTTCAAGGATTTTTTTTCTTTATAGGACAAATAGTTTTGAATTTGTCATTTTTTCAGCTGCCAAATAAGAAACTTTAGAACACAAAATTATACTGTTATACTTTAACTGCTTTTGGAAATGTTTCCTATAATACACTATCTACTGTGAAGAAATTTCAAACAATATAAATTCAAATTTGGAAATTAATATTCATATACCCATGGATTCCTTAACCACTTGAATATTTGAGGAGTTTTTAAACACAATTACTCATGAATTATGACCTCTGGAATTTCTTCCTCCAACAATAAAGCACTCTGGGTGCAACACATTTGGACAGTGAAGATCTGTACATTTAATGCCTATATTCTACCTCAATATTTCATAAAATTTCCAATTTGTTTCAAAAGTGCATGACTAGTGACTTACACAGCAAACATGAAGGCATTTGGGGCATTATTCACTTCCCTACAAACGTTCAGCCCTACTAAATCTGAAAGATGTAACCATACAAGCACTCATAACAATCATTCACTTTAGCTTTAACCTTTTTGTTGAGTTCCATTAACTTTTCTATTCATTTGTTGGTGCTGTTCTAAGTGAAATCCTTCATTTGGGTGGATAAATTTATGCAGATATTTTTACTGAAAGTACACTTTATAACTCAATGTATACTGGACTGAGATGTGTGAATAAAAATCAATAAAAGCCAAAAATATCAATTTAATTGACATTTTATGTGACAGCTATTATTTAATTGCTGGATCAGTTGCTTTCACTATCACATGGAACCGAATAGGCTGAGGATACACTGATCTCATTAAAAACTTATGTCTTACAACACTTCCTTATTTATTATTCAAAATATTTAATTTAGAAATTGAACACTTTTCAAGAATTAACTATGAATTCATAAGTAGAAATATTTCTCGTCCTTTCTTTTTCTCTGATTTCCAGAAACTCAAAAATTTGCCTTTAATCACAGATGAAATATACTTGGCTGTACTTTTAACAGAAACTGTTGTTTTACATGAAATAAACTATTTTGAACTGTGAATATCACATAAATTTAATTTTTCACTTTGTTTTAAGCAAACAGATGACAATTTAGCAGCAGATTTCTCTCTCAAATGCACGAATTTTGAGTGCATTTCACCTCCTTCGTGTTTTTGAATTTTCTAGAGTTTTATTCCAATTATAAATTCCTTATGCTTTTATTTATTCTTTTCCATAATTGAATTTTTATTTGAAGCAAGTTAATGTCTTATTCTTTAAGTGACCATATGTCTCGATTTTTCTGGGACAGTCTAAGATTGTTTCTATTTTGCAGGCATCCATCCTGGTTAGTATTATTCTCCTCAAAATTCTGTATTTTGAAAAATAAGTATTGTCACTAATAGGTGCACAAAAAGTCAGGATGACTTTTATCTCTTTCCCATGACTTCACCTAGTTGTTTGTGAATAGCAAGTACAGCAGCTCTGTGGTCAATCCACAAAATGATCAACAATAAACAATCTCTCCCCAATGTTTTCTGTACACAATAGAACAAACAGAACTCTTTCAAGAACAACATAGAGTTTAAGTTGAAAGTCTAGATATTAGGGACAGTTAATTATCACCTAAAAAGATAAGATTCCATCATCTAAGAAGCTTCTGCAAGGCAGACATACACCAAAATAGACAATCTACAGAATAGGAGAAAATATTTACACCCATACATCTGATAAAGGATTAATGTCCAAATGTATTAAAATCTCAACCCAATAGCAATAAATAAATAAATAAATAAACAAGCTGATTAAAAGTAGACAAAGGAGGTTTTCAAAAAACAATACATAAACAGCCAGAAGGCATATATAAAATTTCTCAACATCATTAATTATAAAGGAATGCAAACTAAAATCACAGTGAAATGTCACCACACACTTGTTAGAATGGCTATTACCAAAAAGTCGAGATAGCAAGTATTGACAAGGAGGTGGAGAAAAGGGAATCCTTGTACACTGTTAGTGGAAATGTAAATCAGTGCAGTCAATATGGAAAACAGTGTAGAGTTTCTTCAAAAATTAAATGAACTACCACATAGTCCAGCAACCCCATCACTGGACATATATCCAAAAGGTATGTCATGAGTATATTGAAGAGATATCTGCACTTCCATATTTATTGTGGCATTATTCACAATAGTCAAGATAAGAAGTAACCTTAAATGTCCATCAATGGATGAATGGATAAAGTACAGAACACACATATGAAGGAATACTATTCAGCTTTATGATAGAAATCCTGTCATTTGCAAAAACATGGACCAACCTAGAAGACATTGTGTTAAGTGAAATAAGCCAGGCATAGTAAAACAACTACAGTATGATTTCATTTACATGTAGGTGAAATCTAAAAATGTCAAATTTAGAGAAGCAGAAAGTAAAATGGTGGTTAGCAGAGAATAGGGCAGGGTTAGGGAGGGCGGGGAATGGGGAGATAGTGCTCAAGAGCTATAAAATTTTAGTTAGACAAGAACAGGTTAAAGAGAGCCATGATACACCATGGTAACTATACTTAATAACAAAATATCTTGTATACTTTAAAATTGTTAATGGAATAAATTTTAAGTTTTATCACTTAAAAGGATAAGTACATGGGTTAATGCATATGATAATTTGATGTAGCTATTTCACAATGTATGTGTGTGTGTATATATATATAAACATCATATTGTATGCCACAAGCACACATTTTATATAAGTTAAAGATAAATAAAAGTAATACTTTGGTTTACACAAAAAATTTCAGTTTTATGAGTAGGATTATTCTTGCACAAGTCTTTTGTAGAAATATTTTTATAACTCTTCACAAATAATTGAGTGGAGTTCCAAAGCACATTACAGATGCACTGTACCATTTCACCATCAATGTATGAAAGTGGACCCAGACCCACATCAACTACACTAGTATGGACGTTCTAGTGGGAATGAAGACTAACTCACTTTAATTCTGCATTGTCCTGGTGACCATGGTTGTTAACTTTTTCATGCATTTATTGGCTATGTACAGACCTTTGTGAAGTGTGTATTCAAATATAATGCTCAACCTTTAATCGGTTCATTCAAATTTTATTACCACCTTGGAAAAGTTCTTTCTATGCTCTGAATATAAGACCTTTTATGTCATTGTCTTACCAGTATATTTTGAATTGTCATTAAGTTAATATGTAAAATGTTTTTGATTGTAAGTTCAAATCGATTTTTTTCTTTCATGGTTTATATTTCTGAGCCTTCTCCAGAAAATTTTGCTTACTCAAGGTTATAAATATTTTACTTTATGTTTTCTTATAGAAGCTTTATGATTTTGCATTTTCTATTTAAATCCACAATCCATTTCAAATTTGTATGTGTATAAGAAGTGACATTGGGTTTTCATACATATGTCATTATCTACATGTATTGAAGCATAACCATCCTTGAGACATTTATCTTGGGAATTTTAAAAATTGTTAAAGACCATGCTCTTTCACACTGCAGTGAATGCAGCTTTCTATAATATTTTTAATCAAATTCTTAGATTTCTTAAAGATGACTCAGGAGCTGGTTTCAAAAATTTAAACACTTCACATTAAAAAAGATGGAGCTTTGAAGCTTTCCAGTTATTGCTAAAACAAAATCCTCCTTTTGGTGTATTGCATAGAATGAAGTTAGACATTTTCCTATGGATTTAGCATCAGATAGAGCTAAATAAGAAATACTTATTCTTGGAAGTCACATAGCCCACTGGGGTCCATTCAATTTGGTATAAAATAATAGTGTTAGATGCAAAAACCAGTGGGCAGAAATGATGAATATTTGAAAACATGCCAAAACCAAAGATCCTGCCTTGAGTAAAGAGGAATCAGTGAATTTGTACACACAGAAGTTGTCAACATTACTCCATACTGCTTTGTAAATTGTAAAATGCCTGTGATGAAGTTGTGCCAAAAGCAAGCATTTCAGAGTAACAGTTTACATTGTGTCTCTCCATGCATTGACTGTATTTACAGTATCATACAAGTAAGTATCCCAGAAATACCAGTGGGCTACATTTTCCCAGCTGTACATCTCCCCATGTGAACACAGCATATTTTTTCCTTCTTGTCAAGGTACTTGAAGAAAAACAATATAGAAAAATGACCATCCAAATGAGCTGAATAACAGAATTTCTGCTAATTTTAATGGAACTGGAGAATTTTCAAAAGGCTGCATCACATTCTCAAGGAGGGGGAAGTAAACTAGAATATCTCCTAAAAAAATTAGAAACCCAATCATTTACTTATTTTGTGGAAGTGTTCTTTCTATCAGATTTGTTTAATGAGGGAATCCCAAATGAGATACAAAGTAAGTGTGCCTTTCCCTACATGGTTAGTTTCTAATCATTAATGTTCTTAAAGGAAAGAGGACGGTATGGATATCTTAAGTCTTACTCTCAGTGCCCTTATGCAACATGAACTTGGTCAAGTTGTGGAAACTCGGTTAAGCCTCTATTTATTCATTTTTTAATGTGATTAATAATGTATCCAGTTACCATCATAGAGTAATCATGAGTGTCAGCTAAAAAAAACCTGCAGATACATGAAAAGTAAGAAATAACTAGGTTGGCCGGCGCCGCGGCTCACTAGGCTAATCCTCCGCCTTGCAGCGCCGGCACACCAGGTTCTAGTCCCGATCGGGGTGCCAGATTCTGTCCCAGTTGCCCCTCTTCCAGGCCAGCTCTCTGCTGTGGCCCGGAAAGGCAGTGGAGGATGGCCCAAGTACTTGGGCCCTGCACCCCATGGGAGACCAGGATAAGCACTTGGCTCCTGCCATCGGATCAGCACGGTGTGCTGGCCGCAGCGCGCCAGCCGTGGCGGCCATTGGAGGGTGAACCAATGGCAAAAGGAAGACCTTTCTCTCTGTCTCTCTCTCTCACTGTCCACTCTGTCAAAAAATAAAAAAATAAAATAAAATAAAATAAAATAAAAAATAAAATAAAAGAAATACCTAGGTAAAGGTGGGTGTTGTTGCACACCAGATTTAAGCTGGTGCTTAGAATGGCCACAATCCATCACAGAATACCTCAATTCAGTCCTGGCTCAGCTTCACATGCAACTTTCTGCTGATACCACTTGGCAGGCAGGTTGATTGCCCAAGTAATTGGGTCCCTGCCACCCATGTGAGAGACCCAAGTGGTGTTTCTGACTACTGGTTTCTGTATGACTTATCCTTGGCTTTTGTAGACATTGCAGGAGTGATAGCTGATAGAAGGTTCTCTCTGTGTATGTCTCCCTGACATTCTATCTTTAAAATAAATCAATAAATAAATCTTTAAAAAAAAAAAAAGAAGCACCAATGCGGAAAATATTGGATTTCTAGCACCTAGAAGCAGGCCCTGCACCCAGTTCATCACCTAGCATATCGTGCCCTCTAAATAAATATTTGTCAGGTAACTTATTACCTCTCTTAATGAATGATTGCTACTAAGGTCTGAGAAAAATTGGATTAAATTACTACTTTGTTCTGTTCCAAGATGATATTTTCAGAACGTCATAAAAAAATGGGACAATTAATGCATATCTAAAAGTGAGCTCTAATCTAAAAAAGGAGTTTTCTATCTTGGGACCAATTTTCTGCAGATTTAATTTGTAATTTTTTGACCACTCACTCATTTCACTTTTCAATGACTATAAGACATATGTAACTGAGATACACAGAAATCATGTTCAATAAAATAAAGCCAAAATTAATATCTCCCAATGGACTGTAAAATCCGTTGACAAACAGTATGAACAAGCAAGCAAGGCTGATATCAGTCCTTCCTGTCCTGGCCAGCATAAAAATAAAAAAGGGAGAGGCAAACTAGGAGATCAGCTGATAGATGTAAGGGCTTAAGGCAATTGACTTAGTACCTTTAGCAAACATTTTAAGATTTAGTAACACTTAGGTAGACTATCCAGAAGTAGAGTAGGCAGCTGGTGGTGATTCAGTTATTGGCTGACCTAGGTTTAATCACCCAAGAAGACAGCAGCAGTCAAATAAAAATGGAAAGTTTTCCAGATTTTTCCAGCCAAGAAATATAATTTCTGTAGGAACTGCAGGCCATAGAGGAGCTAACTGACTGAAGAAGTGAGGAATGGGACAAGTAAGCCATTAAACAAGGCCCAAGGCAGCAACACATATGGGGAAATGGAAACCACTGAACTGACTCGACTTCAGCCATTGAGGCACTGCCAAGACCACCTCTTTTTTATGATTTATTTGTTTATTTGAAAGAGAGTTATGGGCTGAAGGGGCAAGAGAGACAGAGAGTGAGAGAGAGAGAGAGATCTTACATTTGCTGGTTCACCACCCAAATGGCTGCAATGGCCAGAGCTGAGCCAATCCACAGCCAGGAGCCAGATCCAAAGCCAGGAGCCAGGAGCTTTTGCCTGGTCTCCCATGTGGGTGCAGGGACCCAAGCACTTGGGCCATCTTCTACTGCTTTCTGGGGTGCATTAACAGGGAGCTGGATTGGTAGTGGAGCAGCCAGGACTCAAACAAGCATTCATATTGGATGCCAGTGCTACAGGCAGCAGCTTTACCTGCTAAGCCACAGCGCTGGCACCAAGACCATCTTATTACATCCTATAGCACAGGCCTTTGTGGAGCCTGGGGCCTAAGAAAAGTAAGACCCACAGAGAAGAGTTGATAAGTCCAGTCTGTGCCTAAGAATGGCAGGCCATGGGTCACGACAGTCTTCTCCAACAGATTTCCAAAAATGAGATCTTATACATAGGACCAGTTATTATCATGATAGAAAAATAATAATCACAGTGTCTCTCAAATATTTAAGGGAAAAATCAAGAAATCAAGAGTAAGTATCCCATAATGAGTACATTTAAGTTTCTTTCTTTCTTTTTTTGCAACTCTGTTCTGAAGAAACAAACAAGTTTGCCAGAAGCTAGGAATGACATCTATATTTTCAGATACCCCAAAGCACACATCAATCAATAGCATGTTCACTGATTACTTAAGCCACATAAATGGTTTATTCACTCACTCAGTGAACATGTTTGAGAGTTTTCAGAGAAGCACTTTAGTGATGAAGAACATGAATTCTGGAGTCAGATTGCCTGAGTTTCAATATTAGATCCACAATTAACCAACTATGTGGTCTTAAGTAATTTACACAACCTCTCTGTGCTCCGTTTTCCTAATCTGTAAAGAAGAGAATAGTAGTACTTACCTGAATAATGTTTTTGGAACTAAGGTATATAAGGTATTTAAGAGTACTGTGCACAATTTACATGCTGGCTGTCGCTATTGTTTTTATGTGCTGACTACATATTCAAGAAATATTTAGTGATTGTCCCTTGAGCTACACGTCCCTGCAGGATTCTCTGGAAACAAGCAATGAAACAATGTTTGGTTTGTTGAAAGACTCAACATAGCTGGAAAGAAGGAAGAGGAAACAGGATTGGGCAGAAGGAGAAGTCAAGCTTCAGCCTAGGTCCAACAAAGCATTAGCCAACAGCAGTGGGAGCTCGTAAGCAAACACAGGCCACAAAACGTATCTCACTCTGGGCTGAAATGGTTAACCTTAGTGTCCCAACCATAGGCCATCAATAGATGGGGAAAGAAATCCTTAACTGATGAGATATCTTGGCCCCATCATATTTCTCAATATTTAGAATTAGAAATGAAATAAAATTGTTCAATAAAAATACCAACCACTACATTCCCTTTCACAAATATACATTGCAGCAACCAGAGGCCAGGCTCACATTTAGGATTTTCAAGTCCTCAGATTTCCCTCTAGAACAGAGAGGCATGGCGGAGGGGGCAGGTACTGACCTCTGGATACCAGCACAGAGCACCTTCTCTTCTCACTCCATTTCTGTCCAAAATGAGAGGAGCTTCAAGCCTCAGGTGTAGATTCCTGGCCTATGTCCAAGTTCAGTGCACTTTCCTTTAAAGCAGCTGTTCTCTTGTCACACTTAGCTTAAGGATCCACATAGCAGCTGTCTATGTCTGCCAGGAGGAAGGCCTGGAGTTGGCCTTGACAATGAGTCCAAGTCCTCAAAGGCAAGGAATTCCAGAGTCCCAGGGACAAAAAGGGAGAGCCAGACTGGTGCTTTGGAATGTGGGGTTTGTGGTCGGTGCACCTCTTAGCCATGTCTAAGGAGGTACTGTGTGTCCTCAAGTTCACCATTAAGTAGAGCTCATAACAACTGTTGAAAAGACGGCATGTGGGCCCAGAATAGGGTGGTATTTTTGAAAACATTATCTAAGCTGTAATGCAATACTTAGATGTCAGTAGCTGTCACAATGATCTGATATAGAGGGGAAAAAAGATACATTTCTAGTTAGAAGTCAGTAAAGTCTTTTGTCATTGTTCTATGGAATCTACACTTCCAAATATGTGTGTGTGTGTGTGTGTGTATAGATAGATAGATAAATTTCTAAACATGACCTGTGTATGGGACAGAATTTTAGGCCAAAGGAATGGCAAGAAATTACTTGCCGGGAAATTACTTGCATATTGCAGACAAGGAGGCTGGAAAGCTTTTGCTCAGGGTACGGTGATTTATGTACACTGGGAAAGGTGGGTTTGGCAGAGATGGCAGTGGAGAATATAAGGACAGTGTGTGTGGACTGAGAGTGGATGAATACCAATCTCAAAAACATTACCAAGTTATAATTAAATTAGGAAGTCTATATTATTAATTTCTGATTTTATATGCACATAAACACATATCAAACATAAAGTTAATAATTTAAATGCCACTATCAACTTCTTTAGTATTTGTCATAAGAGGAATTTTTCAGGAATAGAGACAGTAATAACTATTTTTATTTATTTTCTTTCTTTTTTCCTTTTTCTGACTTATGAAGACACAAGACCTAGGTTCAGGTCTGAACTTAAGTAAGTTATTTCACAAGTCTGGGTCTCAATTTTATCTTCCTTAAAGCAGAGATGATCATGCTTACATTCCATATCTCCCAGGGCCATATTACACTTGCTTCTACTTTTTTCCCATTTAGGTACAATTTCTACTGCCAGCCATCTTGCCTTTCTGAGTCTGTCACTTCCCTACTTCCTTGTTGAAAAGGAAATACATGTTTGTGATTTTCTTATCATTCTTGAATTCTTAGAGAAAAATGTAAAGATAAAGAAATTTTTTTTGAAAAGTAGATTTTTACACAAAAACTGGGCAAAGAAATTCTGTTAGGCACACAACTGGTCAGACTCTGGGTCTGGGATAGTGCAACATGAGTCATATTTGCACTGAACTTTTACTTCCAGCATGATTACAAATCATGAGTTTTGAATCAAATTGATATAATGTCAAAATATTTAGTTCAGTATTTTGAGTATCTGACAAAAAAATTCAGTAGAAGAAAAATCTTTACCCTACATACTCTTTCAACTTTTGATTTTATTTACTTATAGTTCATCTTTCTGCTCTTTTGTACTTAGCAATTTCTAACTTGCACCAGCTTGTGAAATACTTAACTCTCTGCCATATTGGTCCTACTTGATCACATTTTATTTAGACAAATATATGTCTTATTTCTCCAGGTAAACAACAGCACTTAGTAGTATTTTACCTTATAAGTAATATTTAAATAAAAAATGGGTGTTGAATGACTTCTTGGATGGTTCTTTTTACATTAAATAAATAAAATGCCAACTCTTTTTCAGACACTATGCTATATACTCACACATACACACACATACACATACACACATATAAAGCAATGGGTATTATACTCTACCCTGGAGAAATCTCTTAGGGGAAGTGACATCAGAGCTTTTGCTAAATGGTGAAGCATGTGGTTAGGTAGAGGGAAGAAGGGAAGATGGGAGAGGGTTTGACAGGCATAGGAGATAGTACTAGCAATGCCCAGAGAAGAGAAAGAGCTTAACAGCTCATATTTCTGAATGAGGGGTTTAGTGTTGCAAAGATACAAAATATGATTTTAGAGTAGCAGTATTGGGGTTAAAAAGGAAGATAACTCCCCCAACTTATAGAGGATGTTCTGTATTGCGTGAGGCAGCTTAGAGTTCAATGTGTAGTCAATGAGAACCCACTGTTTATATTATACCCTGTTATTCTGGAGCTGTGACTACAAACTTACTTTGCCTTTGCCGCCTGACCCTTGTTAGCTTTTTTCAACAAGGAGCTTTAGGAGAAACCTAGGGGCAGAAGATGGGAGAGAAGCTGAGTTCCTTTCCATTTGCTTTGCATTAGTGTCAGTGTAACCACAGCAGCAGTTTTTCATTCCTGAAATGATAGCTTGCTTCAAGCAGTAATTGACTGACAGTTTCAGTTTTTTCCATTCCAGAACCAGCCTCATCATACGTCCATAGAGGACCGGGCACCAGCTGGCTAGCACCCTGGCCTCACAGATGTGGCAGTCCACAAGGATGCTCGTCTGAGCTCCTGAGGTTACAGCAACAGCCAGGCGTCGCCTTCTCTGCAGAGGAATGGGTTCCAGTTCTTGCATGGATCCTCTTCAATACCCACTTTGCAATACTCTCAATTTCTTCTTTTTGCTCCCCTAGCTCTAGGGTTAGTGGCTTGCTTCAGTTACTACATCTATACTCCTTCACTGCTCTATTTTTAATAGTTCAATGCTCTAATTCCTGAATTGCTAATTCCCTCCTTTAAATTCCCTCCATTCAAAACAACGGACATTGGGATGGTTGTTGGGTGCAACAGTTAAAACGCTACTTATGAAATCCGTATCCTGTACCAGAGTGCCTGGGTTCAAGTCCTAGCTCTGCTTCCAATTCCAGCTTCCTGTTAATGTGCACCCTCAAAGGCAGAAGGTGATGATTCAAGTGGCAAACACAAAGTTTCTGTGTGCTGTTTTCTGGCTTTACCCTGGCCCAGTCCCAGCTGCACCAGGCATAAAAAGGAGTAAACCAGAAGATGCAAGATATCTGTGTCTATCTGCCTGTTTCTGCCTTTCAAATAAGTAATAAACAAATAAAAATTTAAAAATTGGTACATCTTCTCTTTTATTTAATAACTGACATTCTCCCAGGTATACCAAGAGTGCCTTTATGCTCTGCTTTGAGTGCTTTTTCTAGAAGCATCTGTGTATCTTCACAATGCTTCCTGCATATTTCCTCTTTTCATAATACCAGCTTCTGCCATGCAAGCCTCAGCACAATTCCTAGCTTTGTCTATTAGCTTCTGACTTCTGGACTAAGGAAATGTGGACATGCCATCCTTTGTGGGTTGTGGTGAAATCTCGCTGTAGCTAACATCTGAGTTACCTCACCACCTCCAATTTGGCTTTTCTGCTCCTCCATCACATGTCATTTGTTATTTAGACTAAATTTCATGTTCTTTGAATATCTAGCAACGATCCCACGGTTTTGAGTGTGTACAGTATGACAAAGCCAGTGAATGTATAGCTTAGATGACCAGTCATGAGATTCAGGCTTGGTAGAGAAGAGACATGGAGGAGACTGTTAGATTATGCAAACATACAGAAATTACAATTATAGCAATTTTCTTGGGGACGAATAATTGTGTCTTTGGAGTAAAGAATAAGGAATCTGTTGACAACAGGAGTTTTCAGGATGAAAAACAATTTTTGTAGGATTATTTCAGAATGATAAAATAGAATTTAACAGATTTTCTATCAAAGTTATTAAGAAAATCTTATTTTGAAGTGAGGAAAACAACCCAAGCAGAGCAAATATGACCAATTTTTTTTCTTTTGCAAAGTCAGTTTAAATGAACATTAAAATCATTATTTTCCAGGCTTATCAAACTACCAATTAAAACATATTGCAAAGAAAGCTGCTACCTGCTCTTACCAGATGTTCTGCAAATATTCTGTGTCACTTATTGTGGATTGAGTCAGTATGGAAAAGCACCACTGGACTTCAAAGGTGTTTCTCTTGCCAATTTTTTAGAAAGTGAAAACAAATTTTTTCTATCAGGATGATTATGGTTTTTTATTTAGTTTTTTGAGCAATTAATCATTTTGGTTTAAAATTCATTGTAAGGTATCAATAGATACACTAATAAACCCTAAAATTGGAATGTAAGTACTGATTTTCTCAGTCTTTAAAAGGTAAGTCTTATGGTAATCTTGCATTGGTAGACAGGTGGTGACACACTCACACCAATTATGCTGTTAAATGAAAAAAAAAATTTTTTTGAGTTTGCTGAAGTGTTTGACCAACTGCATAGTTTAATTTACCTTCAATGACTGCAGCATTAGACAAAGCAGATGACCCACTCTTCATCAAAATTTCAGAGCACCATTCTCTCTAGGTTTTTCCCCTAACATTTAATCTTTCTAGTTCCTTCTTTTTCTTCCCCAAATCATTTTTGTTGCTATATCCCAACATTTCCTCTTTGGACCATTCTTCTGTGTATTCTCATTCCCTAGAGTGTGTTATTCAGTTCCAAGACTTTATCTATCATCCATAAACATCTGTACCTCCCAAACTACATCTCTGTCACATTCCTCCCTCTTCTGAACGTCACACTTGCATACCCAGCTGCCTAACCAGCATTTCTATGTACATGTCAAATCGAGCACTGCAAATGAACAGAGAGCCACAAACCGGTGGCATCTGTAATCCAACCCACCTCCCATGATGCCAGCAGCTCCCTCCTTCCTGTTCCTTAGCCCAAATACTTCACAGGCATCCGTGGCTCTTCTTTTTTGCCCTCAAATTTCATGAAGAATCCATCAATATATACTACCTACTCTTAGATGCAAAATGTATCCAAAATTTGACTACAAATCATCACTTGGCCATTTCATCCAAGTCTCAGTCATCTAGACATACTTATATAGACATCTTTAGCAGTCTCCTACCAGGACTCCAAGCCCAACTTTGCCCACACTCTCCACAGTTTTTATCTTTGCCCTCACTCTCCACAGTTTTTCTCTCGATACAGCAGCCAAAGTGGGAGTTTCTAAATCATATGATACCACTCTTTGTCATAAACTCTCCAACAGTTTCCTGTCATGCTCTGAATGTTTGTGTACCTCTAAAATTCACATGCTGAAATCCCAAACACCAAAATGATGGTATTAGGTGATGGAAATTTGGAGAGGTGATTGGGACATGAGAGTGGAGCCCACATAAGTGAGATAAATGCCTCTGTAACAGAGGTTCCAGAGAGACTCTCCCCCACTTTCCACCACACAGAGTATAGCAAGAAGCCTCCATTTATGAACTATGAAGTGGGCACTCATCAGATCTAGAAATCGTCTGTAATTTGATCTTGGACTTAGCATACAGAGCTTTGAGAAATAAATTTCTGTTGTCTGTAAGCCACCCAGTTTACAGCATTTTGTTATAGCAACCTGAATGTACTAAGACACTTCCCATCTTACCTGGAGAAAGTTCAGAGTCAAAGTCTTATCCTGACCTGAGGAGCACGTTACCTACCTCCTCTCATTTCCTCTCTACCACTTCCCCTACTTCTTTCCCTCTTGTTCACTCTTTTCCAGCCCACCTGTCCCCATGCCATTCCTCCAATGTGTTAGATTCTCACTTCTCAAACTATGCACTGAGGTGCCCTCAGGTGATGGAGCAAACACAAAAAGGTACCAAAGGCTGTTTGAACGTTTTAAAGGAAAAGCCACAGTACTGAATACCTATCAGTTACTATGAGATCTAGTAGATTATGATGGCTCACGGCTTCAACATTAGACTGTACTGTATTTCGTTTGATGGAGTTAAACCTTTGTGATCAGGGGTTTGGTTTTTTTATGATGAAATGTCACAGCTCTCCAAATGAGTGTGGAACAAGAACCGATGTCAGCTATGAACTAATTTCAATGTCTGGGAAGCTTCTGAGTTCCCCATATGCATACATGGTCCATTCATAAGGATCAATGGTTACTTAATATATGCATATTAATTTTTCAAATAAATAATAAGTTATTTGAAAAAAATACATAAATTATTTGGGGCACACTACTGAATGAATAGAACTGGAAGGAGTTTCTTTTGGTCTAGAGATATTATTTAAAAAAACATGTGACACTGTGAGCTCTGAGAACCTATAAAGTTTGAGACATCTGCTCTGGATCTTCTCTCAGTTTCTGCACCTTGTTCTCTTTTCCTGGAAAGTTCTTCCTCCATGGACCTGCAGGGTTAACTTCATCACCTCCTGTGATGAGACTCTCTGCCTCCACTCAGCAGTTGAAATCTTGCTTACCTCACTGTATGTTTGCCCCATCACACATCACATGAAGTAAACTTATTTTTATGTTTATTGTTATTTCCATTAGAACACAGAAAGAAATTTTCTGCTTTGTTTCCTGATATATTTCAAATGCCTGGAGCATTTATTTCATTATCTACAAAAGTGACCATGCTGGAAAAGAAAAAACCTCTAGAGAAGATCTAACACAGAATACTCATTCAAGTTTTCATTTTTTTTTATATTTATATGAAATAGGCAGGTTATTATCTTAAATCCCAAGTTAAGGGTTCTCACCTACATAACCAGAAAATGAAATGCTTCTGCCTTTAAAAGGATCAGAAAGAAAATAATTCTTGCCTTTTATACAGAATGATAAAAGATGATGGATAAATTGTATAAGATTAGAAATATTGACTTGGAATAATATGGGTATTGTAAGTTTTATTAAATACAATTATTCACTGGATGTACTCATAATTACTGATCTTTAAACACATATAAGCTGCAGTATTAAAATCTGTGTGAAATAGTAAGACCCCAGCCCAATCCCTGAAAAGTGAATAAATATGTTTATAAATAGTTGCTAATACAGATGGGAAAGCTGTCAGTGACTTGAGTCCAATATAGACAGAGTATAACAAAGGTTAAGAAGACAGAGGAGAAAAAGAAAAACTGTGGAAACTTCAAGGAGAATTTAAGCAAGGCTTTAAACAAAGTTTAGAATTCAGAAATGCACAGATTGTGGGGTGGGAGGGGGAATGGATCTTCCAAGCAAACAAGAAGAGAAATATTTTTAAAGTAATTAAAAAGATAAAATAAAGTAAGTCCTGTTTGGCCAGTTGTGGGTAGATTTATATAACAGTCACTAACCATAAATATGTAAATCTGACTTCATTTATTTGAAGGGCCATTTTGAATCATTTTATACTGTTCTTATTTCTTAGTATTTGTGCCAGTCTGGGGCTTGTTTGCTCTGAAAGCCACTCTTTGCCCCTCTCCTCCTCTGTCTAACATATATCCACATAAGGAAGATCACGTGAACACCAAGAGAAGATGGCTCTCTACCAGCCAACTGAGAGGCCTCAAAGGAAGCTTTGCAGTGTTAACAAAGTGTATCTTCTGTATTCCAATTTAATCAGAATCACTCTATATGTTACCTGCTGAACTTGTGCATACCACTGCATCTGCTCACCAGAAATCCATAGCTTCTCCTTACCTCTGAGGCAATCTGCTTACATACATTCAGGATAGGTAGAGTGGAAAAGAGGGCAAAAATAGTGGTTAGTTTTTCATAGCCCTTGTGACATGGACATACTTCCAACTGGTCAACAGAGATTTGAAATGTTTGACTTGGAAGAGGGTCTAAGATAAAAACGGAGAAAGAAAAATAGCACATGGCAAGAAAAATAGAAAAATCAGTCTGCCCTCTCACCTGTAGTTATAATAATAGGTCTAAGCTGTTTATTCTCTTCCATCATGTATAGTAATTTGCTATCAGTTTAACTTTATTTACTAGGTTTTTATCTGGCTAACTCACTAAAACCTCAAATGGTCAAGGATTATATCAGTCTAGTTCACAATTATATTCCAGAAGCTAGGTTAGTCCAAAAAGTATTAAATAGTTGACACTCAGAAAATATTTCTTGAATGAATAAAAGAAGAAAAGAAGAGAAGATCAAAAGTATACATTATCCTTATTATATGTAAGGAAGGCACAATTGACATAATAAGATGCCTGAAACAATCACCTCCTCTTTGGTATCTTACACTCTCATCAGAAGAAAAGAATAAGTGCAAAATGAACAAACATTATTGAGGATAGGCAGAAATAGCCAACAAAAAGAGGAAAGAAAAACAGTAGGATTCTTTCTCAGCAACAACCTCTGAATCTTTTTCCAACTGCAAACCCATCAGAATTTCTCTAATATTCTATTGCATGTCAAAGCCTGGCTGTTACAGTGAAAAGAGTTATGCTTTCAAGACTCTCTGTGAAACCAGAGGCCAGCAGGAGGTCCAGCAGGCACTTCAGTGATGCCCACCTGCAAGAACCTCTAGGACATCTCTGAATTCCTGGCCTCCGTGGCTCTATTAGCCTATCTGATGAAAAAGAGGAATCTCAGGGCACCTGGTGCTCTGAAGTACGTGACTCCTGTCCCCTCAGGCTGACTGGAGTGCCCATCTGCCTTGGTTTTCAGCAACCGCAAAAAAGCCCAGCATGTAGGGGATGAAATATCTACTGGGTAAGGGAGACTGTCAATTCTTAAAATGCTTGTCAGTTAGCACAACTGCCTCTAAGGGTCTGAGGTAATTTTTATGCATTGTGGCAAAACATTTTCAACCTAAGCCCACATATTTGGCAACTTCCCACAGAGTACAAATCAGTATCATGAAGTAAGATGATTTCCTAAATTTATTTACATTTTTAGATGATTATCAGACTCATGGCTACTTTTTGCTGGATTTTGAGTTTATAAAACAATAGAGTAATGTGTATATCTCCTAGTATTAAGGTTATTTATTATTAATAAACATTTCCACAAATATGTATTAAAATATAACCATATTACCACCAATATGTATTAAAATACAATGCATTATATATGTATGCTTCTATGTAATACATGTGAGTCTATCAATATAACAGTTCTGACAATAGCTTTTGGGGGATACCAGTAGCTCATTTCATCATTGCAAATCATACTTAACTACTGGGCCACTTCACTTCATTCTAAAGACTGTAGCAAGATGACACAGGAATGCAGATATAAATATGGCTTGTATAATAAAACATATCTTTATGCCAGCTGTCATCATTGTAAAATTAAACTTATGTATCTCCCCCAAGTTAACTAAAAATTGGTGAAGTTGCAAACTCTAGACAGCCAAGGAATCATTTGACCAGTTATGTATAGCTGTTTTGACAGATGCTGAAAATGTCTAGGGCCAGCAAGAAGTTTTAGCAATTTTCTCTTTTAGAACAACCTGATTATCTGAAACAAATTAACACATATTACAACACATTCAAACATTAAGAAAAGAGAAGCTTATGGGTCAGCTAAAATTTATTTAGCATACCATTCCCATTTTGACAATGTTTTCAGGTTCTTATAAATATAAATCTAAGATCCTTGGAAGATCCATGGATTGTTTTGATGTCCATCCTAGAATGTAATTTTAAAAATCCTAGTTGCTCCTTAAGAATCCTAAAACAATGTCATGTTCTATCTGTGCCTCCATGAGGAACCATGACCTCTAGAAAAGTCACCCAAAGTTCTCTGCAGAGTTTCAAGATGACTGTGCAATAATGATAATGCCATTAGGTTTTCCCCTAAAACCTAATAACATTTGACAGTTGATTGGCCCAGCTCAATGCCAGTCAATAAATGATGCTTAGTATATGACACCATGTACCTGGCAGATGTTAGTTATTGTTACCAAGACAAGCAGAAAGACAACTTCCTTCAGGGGCTTCCATTCCAACAGAGATGAGAAGCTACGACTGGAGACTACAGTGAAATGAATTAAGTACAGGTAAGGGCTCAAGAAATGTGTTGTTGAGGAAGAAAACTTAGCCGAAGTTACCATGGAAAAGGAATAGTATAGGAGACAGGAAGAGATGTCCAGGAAGGTAAATCAACATATGACCCCAAACTACTGGAAAAAAAAAAAACGGTTCAGTGGCAACCGGTCAGTAGAGGAAGTGTTTAGAGTCCAGATCATCTAATGAAAGAATAGAAAATGTGTCATTAAAAAGTGAAATTGTTTAGAAACATTTTAAAGGAATACAAAATGGAAGCATTTGCTCCACTCACCACTACTCTTGAAAATCACTAGGAGTGAGACAAAGTGAAGACTGGTAGGGTGACAGAGTCTGTACCTAGGCCAGCACTACATGATAATGTTCACCTTCAATGACAGAATGTCACAGAGGCAAGAAAAGAAAAGCCCACACCACCCAAGACCACAGATCTTACTCCAGATACCATCACCAGCCATTGAGTTCGTGCCTGAATGAAAGTCGGCAACTCCAATTCTCAGAATATCTTCCAGGGCAATTCATGTTTTTGAGCAAACACTCCCCAAAAGATTGACTCTTGAACACAATTTTTCTTCCACTAACTTAAAATAAAAACCAAGTTTCATTGGACAACATTTTAAAAAATTCTCTAAGTTTTAGATAGAGGAAGTTGTTTTAGAGAAAACTTTACACCTGGGAAAAAGATTCAGAGAAGTAATTTGACTTGCTGAAAATAATAGAATCAAAGTTGTTACTAAAATTCTTATTCTAATGTTCTTTTCATGATCACATATAGATACTTTTAAGTATCTATACATTACTTCTCCTAAGCAAATATGATAATGACTGACTATAACCAACAACCATAAACAAAGAATATTTATTGGTCACGTTATATAATTAGTATTCTATTATGCAACAACTGTGATTTTACAAAACAGTGAGATTGAGATCTTGATATTAATAATAAAAATATTGAGTCACAAATACAATGATAGTAAGGAATGACTAAAGGAAATGAGAAAGCACACCATTACAGTCAAAGGTATTTAAATATGGCTCTAATAATAACTCAGTGACAATAACTGTAATTTTTCCCAGTTCTATTTGACCTCCAAGCTCTGTAGCTTCGTTATCTATTCAGTTGACATATGCAAACAACACATGCACACAAAAAATGTGCAAGAAATCCTTCCCCTCACATTGCTTTAACACATTTGTTCTCCTGTAAAGTATGTGCAGAACTTTCAAACAAAAATCCACTTGGAAAATACTCCATAAGAACACTTTACTCACTAAAGGCAAATCTGGATACCCATGAAGAAAAGGCCACACACACTGACTCTCCTCCCTAGCAGTATGCTGCCATCCCCATCCCTGGCAAAGCTCTGCATCCGGTACAAAGACCATCATCAAACCTTTCATTCTCCCACATCTCTTACTCTCTGTCCAAGTTAGATGTTGTAGAATAATATTGTAGACAATAAGTAGCCAAAATCAAAGAAGTGGCTCATTGCATGCATGCAAGAAGCTGTTTTTGCTCCTTTAGTCAGCAACCAGAACCACAGCCAGGCTTTAAAATGAAACACTTTCCTCTCCCTAACCCCATCTCATTCTCTCTCTCTCTCTCTCTCTCACACACACACACACACACACACACACACCAAGCACCAAGGAAAGGTTTAACACTTGTTTTTATTTTTTTTTCCAAGTAAAAAAAAGATGAGGGTGGGCAAGAATGAGCATCTTTCCTATTCTGCATTTTCAGAGTAACTATCCAATCCGACTTGCCATGATAACTAAATTTATTATTAACTGTGTATTTCATGATGTTAGTGACAATATGTTAATGTGATTTTTCACGTCCTCCTGCAGTGAACAGATGGCTCCTTTTACTTTACTTTCCACATCAAGTGTGATTATTTCTTGGTGCCAAAAGCCACCTGCCGCTCCTCGGTCTCCAGTCTAATTTTTTATGTTGGTAAAACACAGCAGGACTTGTTATCAGTTGGATGGCATCTTAATAAAAGGAGACATGCCAACATATTGACATCATGTTCAAGGGGAAATTTCAGCCCCTTCAAACCCTTAACCCTCTCTTCCTACCCCTTTTCAAAAAGTATGAGGAAAAAGCCAAAATATAATAATAATAAATGCAAAGATCCTATCAGTTTCAAGATGTCCGATTACAATTGTTGGGCCTAGAGCCAAGACGCTGCATTGGCCTCCCTTTGTTCCTAAATGCAAGCACCTCACTCAGGGCTCTGATCTTTCATCCTGTGTAATGATAATTAGCTGTAACATATTCCAAAGTCAAATGTAAGCAGGAATACATTAACATTGAGATCAGTGTCAGGGCAATTTTCACTGGGAAAATGACAAAGAATGCACACACACAAACACACACACCATCAAAAATTTCAAGATTCAAATATTCATAAAATCACAACCAGACCTGTGAATATTAACGTCATTGGCTTGTCATGAGTGCTTACCTAGAATGCCAAGACTTCCTAACATGGATTCAGTGAGTCCCATGGCCCATGCTTAACAGAGAAAACATGAGTAATAATCCACGGTAGCTTGCTTTAATTTTTCCATTCTTCACTAGAACAAAGAGGGGTAGTATGTTAGGTGATTTGTGGTCCAAGAAGAGGTCTTCCAAGGCGATTGGATGGCCTGGCTCTCAACAGCTGCTCCAGCACATTTGGGAACAGCATGTAGAAAAATGCATCAGTGTTTTGAAGATTACCAACTGTGATGATGCATTGGTTATGACACAGTCTAAAGAAGTCAAATTTCCTAGCCACAAACTATTTAAGATAAAGACATTACCTTCAGCCTATACACTCTCAAATTCAAAACTAAGACAAATATGAGTTAGATGACTTCTAAACTTTCTCACTCTTGAGATTGAAAAAACTACTTGTATTCTTGGATGTCTGAAATTCTGATTAAGAATCCGGGAGTTAAACATAATAGTTGGCTTCATGGAATTTAAAAGATTTATAAAAAGCAGAAGAAATACCTACAACAAAAGTGCAAATAGCTTATAAAAGTGATCCAAAATTAATATCTTCCTGGGGATAACAACTATAATTTTTTCCACCACAGAATTGCTCAGTGATGCAAATTTGGCACTGTTTTTTTAAATTTTTTCTTAATTCTTTAACTGTCCCTCTAAACAAAGGAACCTATATGAAATAGATCTACATTAACTGTGTTTCACAAATTGATCAGCTATTTATTTGCATAATACTTTCCAAGCATTTATTATGAAAATTTTCAACTATATAGAAAAGCTAAAAGAATTTTACCACCGTGTCTACCACAGAATACAAAGTTAAAATATTTTAAAGATTTATTTACATATTTGAAAGGCAGAGGGAATGAGGGAGTGGAGGAGAGAGAGATACAAAGAGAGAGAGAGAGAAAGAGAGAGAGAGAGAGAAAGAGAAATCTTTCATCTGCTGGTTCATTCCCCCCAAACACTCTCAACAGCAGGGTCTGGACCAGACTGAAGCCGGGAGCCAGGAACCCCGCCCAGGTCTCCCATGTGGGAGGCAGAAACTAAATTACTTCAGCATCATCTGCTGCATCTCAGGCACATGAAGAAGAATGGCTGGGACTCAAACCAGCATTCTGATACGGGATGCTGCCACCTCAAGTGGAGGATTAATCTGCTGAGCCACAATGCCCACTTCTAATTACCATTTTATTAGACTAATTTTATCATATACTTCCATTTATCCATTCCCCTATCTATTCATCAATCCATCATCTTATATTAGATTATAAAGTGAATAACCAATAACTCATCTAGCAAGGAAAATTAAAATTATCTTGACTTCATCATAATTACTTAATAAAGTGAGGGTCACATAGAGCAGTGTTCAGTAATTCACTCAACAAATATTGCTTGAGTTCCTGTCTTGGGTAGGCACTACTCTGAGTGCTGAAGATACAGGGTTTAATAATATAGGCAAGGTCCCTGCTCTCATTGAACTTACAGTTTAGTGGAATTGATAGGGGAACAAGAAAATTAATAGCGAATACAGGAAATGCTCAAGTAGCTATGTCAGTCAAGACAAGTGAATTTTGCTGGTGCTATTCTTAAGCAGGGGCTGTAATAAGGGCAGGGAGAATGTTTATTTGCTAGTATATTATTGTATATAATAACACCCACATACAGCATCCTCTCAAAACATTTGTCAAGTTACCGAATGAAAGAATAGACTTTAAGCTTTATTATGTGGACATCATTTCAAACATTTATATTAAGAATTAGCTGCCCTCTAGAGGACTAGCCTTAAAGATAAATAAATTATATATAAAGTTATTTAGGATTACAATCATATTTTAATAATACCATACTAATATACTTTTTCAGAAAAAAATCCTGATTTTCAGAATATTTGGAAAGTTTGTCCACCACTAAAGTATTTGCATTCTTAGGGAATATAATACAAATGAAATAAAAATTTTCTTGTGAAGTTGAACATCTTCAAAAGGTGGCATTAAAGAATATTTCAGATGTGTTTAAATGAGAATATAGAGAAGCTCTGATAGTCTGGTGATGATCAACAGGTTATCTTTTTCTTTCTTTCTTTTTCTTTTTCTTTTTCTTTTTTTTTTTTTTTTTTTGACAGGCAGAGTGGACAGTGAGAGAGAGAGACAGAGAGAAAGGTCTTCCTTTGCCGTTGGTTAGTTTAAACATTTTATTCATTTATTTGTTTGATTGTTTAAAGTGCTGTTTGTTGGCCGGCGCCGCAGCTCACTAGGCTAATCCTCCACCTGCGGCGCCGGCACCCTGGGTTCTAGTCCCAGCTGGGGCGCCTGTTCTCTCCTGGTTGCTCCTCTTCCAGTCCAGCTCTCTGCTGTGGCCTGGGAAGGCAGTGGAGGATGGCCCAAGTGCTTGGCCCTGAACCTACATGGGAGACCAGGAGAAGCACCTGGCTCCTGCCTTCAGATCAGCGTGGTGCACCAGCCGCAGCAGCCACTGGGGGGTGAACCAACGGAAGACCTTTCTCTCTGTCTCTCTCTCACTGTCTACTCTGCCTGTCAAAAAATAAAAAATAGAAAAAACAAATTAAGATACTTTTTCTGTGACTATTTAGTGGCTACAATTTAGTATCAGTAAAACTGGTAGGTAAGCTAACAATGAAGCTGGTGGTTTCTTCACAAACAGAGCTCATGACTTCATAAATAAGGCACTTGAGTTAAAGGCAAAATACATGAAGAATTCCCAGACTCAAAATTGAACGGGACTGGGGACATTTGTTTGTATGTATTGGTGTGGCAAAGGATGGGGATGTAAAATATATTAATTAATATAATTAACATACAGTATTTTCTACTGTTAAGTACTTCATAAGAAAAAGTTTCTAAAATTTAAATATAAGCTAAATTTATATATAAGCTATTCCAATTCAGACATAGTATGGTAAACTGTTTTATTGGAAATTGTTACCTCAAAATTTTTGTTTGTCAAGCTCTTACAGAACTTTTTAAAATGAACAAAGATATGGCCGGCGCCACAGCTCACTAGGCTAATCCTCCACCTACAGCGCAGGCACCAGGGTTCTAGTCCCAGTTGGGGCACTGGATTCTGTCCCGGTTGCTTCTCTTCCATCCAGCTCTCTGCTGTGCCCGGGAAGGCAGTGGAGGATGGCCCAAGTGCTTGGGTGCCTGCACCTGCGTGGGAGACCAGGAGGAGGCACCTGGCTCCTGTCTTCAGGCTGGCACAGCACTGGCTGTGGTGGCCATTTTGGGGGGTGAACCAATGGAAAAGGAAGACCTTTCTCTCTGTCTCTCTCTCTCTCACTGTCTAATTCTGCCTGTCAAAAAAAAATGAACAAAAATATGACCATGAAAGTTAATACCAGCTTTAATTTCTATCCCTTACTATTCAAATTATATCTAGTTGTTACTTTTTATTCTCTGTCTTCATAAGATTCCCTGATAGTTTT